>NW_027512517.1:0-17500 GCF_048772815.1 Callospermophilus lateralis | reverse complement strand
GTCAAAAAATAGAACTGATCACCAAAACATTAAACTAGGTATGTATGAGCTCAAAAAAACAAAATAAAATGTGGGAAAAGGCAATAATAAAATAGATATTGAAAAAAGCATCCTGGTTCTATCTTAGATGTAAGGGTAGCCAAACTGGAATTTTGGATATCAGCTGATATGGACTTGAGTCAAATCATCTTCTTTTTGTTCTGTAGAAATCGCTTCAGTTAATCTCTCTGGAATCCAAATCGGCTGTTGTTCTCTCTGTGGAAATACACAAACAGGCCCCTGGCTCCAGACAATCATTGGGTCAGGACCTTGGTTAATCTCTCTGGAATCCAAATCGGCTACTGTTTTTCCTGTGGAAACAGACAAACAGACCCCCGACTCCAGACAATTACTGGGTCAGGACCTTTCCATTGTCCTGTTAGAATATCTTTCCAAAGAACCTTGGGCTTATGCACATTTTTTGGACACATATGCCTTTCCCCAGCACTAAGTCCTGATGAATCCAAATTTTAAAAGTTTAGAATAAAAAGGGTTATTTTAAGTTTGTCTTTGGGGAATATATACCCTTTCCCAATTGCGTCTTTTTTGCTTTAATAAGTACTTTTTAATAGTTTGATGAGCTTTTTCAACTATGCCTTGTCCCTGTGGATTGTATGGGATTAATGTTATATGAGTAATGCCAAATGATGACCAAAATTGTTTAAAAGTGGTAGAAGTATAACCAGGGGCATTATCTGTTTTTAACTGTTTGGGAACGCCCACAGTGGCAAAATTTTGTAAGCAATGAGTGATAATATCTTTAGTTTTTTCTCCGGCATGAAGGGTGCCCATCAAAAATCCAGAAGAAGTATCAACTGTAACATACAAATATTTTAATTTTCCAAATCCTGGCAAGTGTGTGATGTCCATCGGCCAAATATGATTAGGTATCAATCCTCTAGGATTGACTCCAAGATTAACTTGTGGTAAAAAGGTCACACAATTTTGACATTGTTTTATTTTTTGTCTAGATTTTTCCTTAGTTATTTTAGAAGGCTTTTGTAAGGTATTAGCTTTGACATGGAACTTTTTACGAAAATTTATAGCTTCTTCTAGTGTAGAGAAAATATGTATGTCATGTGTACTTTTATTTGCTAAATCATTGCCCAAACTGATGGCTCCAGGCAATCCTGTATGTGCCCTGATATGTCCTATGAAGAATGGATCTTTTCTGTCCCAGATTATACTTTGTATAGTGGAAAGCAAGGAGAAAACAGTAGAGGAATGGGAAATCCTACCAGCATCTTCAAGGCATACTATAGCATTAACTATATGCTGACTATCAAAAATAAATTAAATACAGAATCTTTAAACATCACAAAAGCTTGTAATACTGCATTAAGCTCTACATTTTGAGCTGATTGTTTGGGTACTAGAAATGTAAAAGTTTGATCAGGTGTAACTATTGCTGCTGTACCATTATTTGATCCATCAGTAAATATATTTGGAGCATTCATGATAGGTGTTTTTCTTGCCAATTTTGGAAAAATTAGAGGATGCGATGACCAAAAAGACAATAAAGGATTAGATGGTAAGTGATTATGAAATGAAACATTAGATTTGCACATGATTATTGCCCAAGTATTTAACTCATTAACTAACTCATCAATTTGATTCAGAGTATGTGGAGTAATAATTTTATTGGGAGCAATCCCAAGCACTCACTTTGCTGCTTTTATTCCTTTGGGTATTAATTGTCCTATAGCCTCAGGGTACCTAGTAAGAATAGTGTTAGGAGAATAAGATAAATGTATCTATAATAATGGACCTTCTTGCAAAAATACTCCTGTAGGAATATTTTTTGTTGGTAGACAAGAAATAATAAAGGCAAACTTATATCAATTCTATCCAATTGCATATTTTCCATATATGTTTCAATGATTTTTAATGCCTTTCTTGCTTCAGGCGTTAACATGTACCGTGAATTGGGATATGATGGACCTTTTAGGATATCAAATAAATATCCCAACTCTCCTGTTGGTATACCTAGATAAGGCCTTATCCAATTTATGTCTCCTAATAACTTTTGAAAGTCGTTATGTGATTTGAGTTGATCTACTTGTATTTGAATTTTTGGTGGCGGTACATGGTTGAGGATAATAGAACACCTAAATAATTAATTGGAAAATTTAATTGTACTTTATCTATTGCTATATCTAGATTATTTTTTAATAAGTTTGTAAGTGTGGCATAACATTCTAGCAATGTGTTTTTAGCTTTGTGTGCTAATAATACATCATCCATATAGTGAAATATTTGTAGTTCAGGATTTTGATTTCTAAGTGGCTTGATTACTTTGTTAAAATAAATTTGACACATTGTTGGGCTGTTAGCCATCCCTTGAGGCAGTACTTTCCATTCATATCTCTGATCAGAACCTTCATGATTCAGTGCAGGGATAGTAAATGCAAAACGTGGACTATCCTCAGGATGAATTGGAATTGAAAAAAAAAAAAAACCTTTAATATATATAAGTAATTTTGTTAAACCCTCCTCCTATGGGCAATTCCTTTTAAAATGTCCTGTTTGTTCACAATTGTAGCATGTTCTTGGCCTGGCATCTAATGCCTGTTTTAGTGCAGCTGCCACAATTTGCCCTTCTTCATTAATGTCTCTGGCATCTAAAGCCTGTTTTACTGCAGTTGCCACGACTTGCTCTTGTTCATTAATGTCTCTACATAATTTAATATATGTGTTTAAATCTTCATGTTTCCATGGTCTAATTATATCTCTGCACCAACTATTCGCTTGCTCATAAGCCAGTTTTTTTAGTAATAGCATTGCTTGTTCTGTTTTCCCAGAACCTCTGGTACCTGTTTGAATAAGCCTATCGACAAATTCAGCATAAAGTTAATTAGCTCCTTGTATTACTTTAGATAATTGACCTTGTAAACCTCCAAGTCCTTGTAAAGTCTTCCATGACTTAAATGCATCTACAGCAATTTATGCACATACACCAGAATCATATGCAATTTGTTGCTGCTGATCCTCATAAGGTCCCTTTCCTAACAACATATCTAGATTTCTCTGAGGATAACCAGCTGCTGCATTTCGCATAGCCGTCTCCTTGCAAAATTCCTCATTGTCAACCTTCCATAACAGGTATTGTCCTCCATTTAGCACAACGTTACACATATTAGCGCAATCCGCTGGCTTCATGTTCAAGTTGTTAATGGTTTCGACCATGCTTACAGTGAAGGGTGCTTGAGGACCATAGGTTGTTACAGCCTCTTTTATCTGCTTCACTGTTTTGAAATTTAAAGCATGGTAAACTCGCTGCCCTCCTACCTCAAATATAGGGCATGTTAATATTTGAGATCTTGTCTCAGGATCCCAACTATCAACTGTGGGGGTTGGGGGCTTCCCAGCATATGGAGGTGGCCTTGTTAGTTGGACACTTACGTCCTCTGGTGATAGAAAAGTATTAGTAGCAGTCTCCTGTAGAGGTGGTTCTGTTGGTTGGACACTTACACCCTCTGGTGATAGAAAGGTCTTAGTAGTAGTCTCCTGTTGTAAATTTCCCCCTGATGGCTTTTACTGTTTTACACTTTCTTTCTCTGTCTGACTAGCTTGAGAGGCCTTCTCTTTTACATGATTTTTTTCCTCTGTCTGACTGGTTCGAGAGACCTTCTCTTTTACTTGAATTTTTTCCTCTGTCTGACTAACTTGAGAGACCTTCTCTTTTACTTGAATCAATATGTCTTCTCCTTCCTCTACCATTGTCTGAACTGAAGGCTTTTGACTAAACAAACAAGATACGAAAGTCCACAATGGCAATGTGCCAACTGGCAGAGTCCCTGGGCTTTTCTTTTCTATTCTTTTTAAATCTTCACCATGATGGTTCCATTGTGATATATTTAACAACTCCTCCTTAAAAAGCCATGGGCTACATTTTTGTATTGTATCAACGTATGCCCTGACTGCTCTTAATTTTACTGGGATGCCTCCTTCCTCTAACAATTTACTTAACACTTTTTCAGTTTGTTTTTTTTTCTAATTTCTGATGCCATATTTCTACTATAATACAACCCAACAAGAAAACACCAAACAAAACAGAGATAGAATGAAATAAAAATGGAAAAACAAAATATCATTATAGCCTTTCTGTCTATCTGTTCCTCAGACACAAATAGTTTTTCCTCAGATGTGAGCGGTTTTTCTTCCGTCTCACTCGTCTCCAGGGACAGGCAATTTAAAGCAAATGTGAAGCAAAACAAAAGAGGAATCTTAAAATGGCTACCCATCCTCTTGTCCTGCCTTCAGGGGCAAGCAGTTTACCTTATCAGTTACCCTCAGTCGCTCCCCATGCGAGCCACCAAATGCTGCAGTCTGGCTGGGCACAATCAGGAGCCACTTTTCAAAAGAAAGCAACTTTATTTTTAGAACCACACACGCCAAGCAAAAGAGCCTCTCAGGAAAAACCCTCAGAGCCCCAACTGTCACCACCGGCTTCCCACAAGCCTTTCCCTCCCACACAAGCCTCTCTCCTCTTCCCACAATCCTCCTGCTCTTGAGGCCGATTGGCTGGGTCACGTGTGGAGTCAAAAAAGTCCCCCAATGAGCAGCTCTGTGATCTGAAAAGGCAGGGAAGCAGCCCAATGAGCATCACCGCAGAGGAGCCAATCAGCTAGATGTTGCTGGGGCCGCTGTGAGCCAAATATCAGCTGGCAGTCTGAAAGGGTGGGGAAACAGCTCAATGAGCATCTCCAATGAGCATCACCGCAGAGGAGCCAATCAGCTAGATGTTGCTGGGGCCACTGTGAGCCAATCATCAGCCGGCAGCTGAAAGTTTGCAGGCAGCTGGAAGTTTGCTGGGCCCCTTAGGCTGCAGCTATGAACAGGAGTTGTATGCACCATTCACTGAAGGTAGTTTTCAGTACTAGGAAACAAATATGTATTTCAGGTGGATGAATATTTCTGACAATAATCTGGTGAAAAGTTGATTATAAATCCACATACTTGAACATGAATGAATTTAGGGAGTGCAAATAAGACATATATATTTCATATTTTGAAAAATCTGTAGAGTGTGTGTGTATACACACACACACACACACACACACACACACAGATATTAAAATGCAGCAACATATATGCCAATCGAAATTCACCATGAAATACACATCATTCACAGATCCAAACATATTCAATTTACTTTACAGGGATTTATGTATAATGTTGTTCTACTAGGAGGCTCTCCCATAGTTTGAATTTCAGTTCCAACAGCGTTTACGAGGAGTGATCCCTTCTCAAAATTTGTATCTGCCAAGTCAGTCACCTCACAAGAATGTAGGTGTGATACCAGCTGGGATTTGATATGTGCATATAAAAATACATGTGCTGAATAGGCTACACACAAAGGGAGACAGGAATTCACATATTTGTTAACTTTAAAAACACATGGATATCTAATTCAATTAAAAATAGACTGGATTTATAACACCTAACCTTTATCATGCAAAAGGCAAGTTCAAGAATACACCATTCCTCTTCTGAACTGCTTGTATTTCAATTCTGATTTGGTTACTTTTCTGCATCATATTAGAATTAGTAGTCAGAGTGTAGTAGGGTATAAGTTAGTGTCAGGGATTCAGTATTTCAAATGGAAAATTGGAAAATGAATCCAATGTGTATGCAATATGTGTTACACAAATAACTTCCCACTCTAATTCAGAAGATGGCTTGACATAACCTTCGCCCAAAGAAAGACAAAATTAGAGGAGAAGAGTCAGAAAATCTGTAAATACATATATGGAATGGAAAATTCTCAGAAGTTTAAAACTTTTGAGGCTTTAGAGGAGCTTCCAAAACTTAGGGACAGGGTAAAACTCCACAAACATGGAACTCTACTGGCCTAAAGACTTCTGGAGATACTGACAATGAGGTTGGGCACTTGAAATATACATTGTTGTCAGGAGCTTTAGCTTCCTTTTTAGTGAGAACATCAAAGCTGAGTCTGCATCTATGTGACCTGGAGGACATGGTTTCCTATTTTTCAATGAACATGAGGCAGCAGTGTTGAATTTTCTCTTTGTAGCTAAACTGTGACCACTTAGGGCTAAGTGTCTCCCCATGTGGACTTGAAAGCCATTTGGTCATCCTCCAGTGTTCGTGTTATTTCTTGCTCCTGCACTGGGTGTTTTGTATTTGCTTCAAGGCATATAAGGAGTTCAACTGAGACACAGTCCTGGAGGGTGTCCTGTAATATGTGGGGGGTCAGGGTCTGCAGGAGAATGCAACAACCAGGCTTCTATCCAACATTGCTTGCCCCCTTGATCATAGCAACCAGATTGTGAACATTGCCCTGAAAACTCTCTATGTAACAATATGCCTTTATATACAAGGGTGTGCTGGCTGCACCATGTCATTCACAAGCCATTTGGAGCCAGTGTAAGATCCACATGACCCCACCACAGATGTTTTATCACACACCTGCACACCACTGCTCTAGGCCTACTACTCAGAAAGCTCCAACTTACTGACATCTCAGTTCTACACCATTTTCATGAAACACAGTCAATCAAGGCACTGTCTGGTACCCTCATGATCAGCAACAGGACATCCTAAGGTTCTCCAGTGCCACCTGGTCATGGAAATTTCAAAAATAAAGTTTTTGAAATTTCATAAATGAAGTTGAAGGCACTGTGGGTTTCAATTCATTCAGGAACCATTAAATGATGAGGAAGCTCATTTCAATGAAAGCTCTGGAGAACTCTCAGAGACAAGGCTTCCCAAAGAGTAGGCAAAAGGTCACATTGTGGTCTACAATGTGAGGTCCATGTGTGTTTTTACTCTCAACTACGGCTGCCAATCTTTCAGAATAAAATCATGGCATATCTTGGATGAGATTCCCAGTGCTCTGTGGAAAGCCCCCCTGGGCGTAGATCTCAGTTTCCAAGGACGACTCTCATGGGTGGACTCCTAAAATCCAAACACAATACATGGCAATACTTCTCTGAGGTCAGTTACAGAACACAGTCTCTAAGGGGAATCACACCTGAGTTCAATCCTAGGTGGACCCAGTCATCTCTTCCAAACGCCAAACAAATGACCACAATTAAAACCAAAACACTCCCACATGGCCCTTATCTTCTTCCAATAGACACACATAATATCCATTGGCTGGGGGTTTTCATGAGGGGCGCTGTGCAAGACAGTGTCCAAAATAAACTTCCTTGCCCCTCATTTGCCTAAAGTCAGGGTGTCCTGGACACCCTTCCTGTTAACCATGAGTGATCAAATAGGACTGCTGTTAATACTGTTCCAATTCCCCAATTTGAGGCCTACTGGCTCTGGGGTTTAGATTATTTATGTGAATTGGAGTTATGAGAAAACCCACGCATCTCTGGGCTAGCCTCTGCAGGGCTTTGAAGAACTCATTTGACCGAAAGATCCCGATTCACAATTGATAAAGGTCAGGATCCTTAGAGGAAGGCGAGAGACTTCATCCACAATGACTGTTCTTTTGGCTATTTTGGTTTTGGATACAGAAGAGATTTTTCTTTAGATCCCTCAGGTGCTGAAAATCTAACCACAGCATCACAGAGGGCAAAGAGGCTTATTCAGACCCATCCCATTTCAAAGCAATTAAGCAAAGAGCCACAGGTGATGCCCATTCATTACAATTTGAAAACTGTTTGCTTCAGCCTTCACCAAGGGGTGGCCTGAGGCAAAGACCTTCCTGACATTCAGGGCAACAGAACAATAGGTAAGCAAAAGGCCCAAAGCAGGGTTTCCCACTGAGACTCTTCTGGTCACGCTGGTATCTGAGTTTTCTGAGATGCTCGCCATTTCCTTCAGCTATCCAGTACATGGCCATGTCACAGAGTTTGGTGGTGGTACATATCTTGAACACAAAACCATTTGCCCATTCTGGACAGTGCCCACAATTCAGGAAGAAAACAGAAACTTAAGGAGATAGGAGGTGTTGCCAATCGAAAAGTCAAACCGCAGTCCATTCACAAATTGGGCAGAATGAATGCTGGGAAGCTTTCTACTAGACAGGACACATCCATTGATACATTCTCTTTTCTAATGTCGACAACCACGGACACAGTGGGATACACAGACCTAGAAACACTCGCCTTGTCAAATGACTTACTAGAAATAGTCCACTTCAAACCAAACAAACTGCTTTTCCTATCAATTCTCAGAACATGTGACAAAGCCACAAACACACACCCACACCCACAAAGGCAACTTCTTTACCCAAGAAGGTCTGTGAATATCCGGAGTGTCCTCTGACTGGTTGGCCATTATTTGTTCCCCCAAAATGGCCTGTCCTGTCTCAGATCTGGTCTCCTTGGCCAACACTGTGAAGTTGTCAGGAGCCAGGGGTGAACCACTACCTGCTTTTTCATGAAAGACCCCTCTTCAGAGCTTTCCTGGCATTTGGCCATCATCATATCAGTAGGTACCAAAAAAGACTTACTCTGTTCTTGGTAAATCCAAATAAGTTAGCCCACTGGGACTGTGACTGGGACTGTCTCTGGATGCCAGGCTTCTTGGATCCCAAGTTCAGAGAGCTCCATCACCAATAAATTAGTTAGTTCACTTCCTTCAGGAACTGAATTATGACACTACCTTGGCAACCACTTTGTTTTAACAGTAGCTTTGAAGGGTCTCATGTGATGGAGGCTGCCTCTACTTCCTGTGACAGTTTCACAAGTTAAAATGGTATATCAACCATAGGCACCTGGGAACAGCTCACCATACAAGCCTCGTTTGGTCCGTCTTCTCTACATAAAGAAGAAAGTGGCTGATTCAGACAAATCCCTTCATTCTGAGCAGGTTGTTTGCCATGGAAGATGACTTTTGCTCTCTCAGGTCCTAAATAGCTGCATACATCTTCTCCAGGGATCATTTCTGCATGGACCTTGAGGTTCTCTGCCGGTGGAAGATCCCCTCTATTTCTGTATTGTAAGACAAACTCTGTCCCTGCTCTTCTGTATAGTTAGATTGAGGGAAAAGTGTATGGTAAGGCTTAATAACAGGTTCGATTTGGCTTAGGAATCATTCTGATTGATGAATAATGGTATTGGGTACCTGTGATATTTACAAGAATATACAAGTGAAATATAAGTATGAAAACAGAAATCTAGGTAAGATATGAAGCCCAGAAGAGCATTAGGCTCTTGATTGGGATACTTAGCTTTGAATTTTGTTCTGCACAGATGTGTCAGATAAATCGATATACCATGGCATAGGACCTTGTACCTTGGATGATTGAATGTTGAAGAGAACATCCAGTCAAACAGGGATAGTCGGTATTATTAGAAAGATAGTTGGTAGGTTTAGGAAGAAGGGTGAGTATAGGATTGGCAGCAAAAGTTCTTCAGCAATTGGGTTTCAGATAGAGAGTGAATGTAAAAGTTAGTATATGTGAAGAGTCAGTCACAATGATGAACTGGGGAAAATATATAGGAAAGCAGATATGAATACAGACATTATGAAATCAGGCAAAGTATAAAGTCAGTGATAGGATTAGGCATTTTTAACAGGGTTGTTGTTGAATATATAATCTAAGGAAGAAACAAATATGTACTCAACAATAGGATTGACATTTGAGAGCATTAGGCAACCTGCACATAGATGTTTTTAGTAATCCATGCTCACTTTCCATTTAGGCTTTCGTACAATCAAAGTGTGACCTTTGCTTTTTTGTCGAGAATATTACTGTGATAAAATGTATATGGACATCAGGTGACATGAGTATTTCTTCCACCAATTCTGTGAGCAATATTTTGAAGACGTATAAATAAGTGTTGGGTGTAAAATTAGGTGTACCTGGAGTCTTTGGATATAGAGATAATGCATGAATAGACTATCCTGAGAATAAATAATATAACTGGTTCCAACTTTAAATAATTTTTTGAATTGATATCTGAAAATATACAGAAAATCTTATATTGCTATACAATCATTCATTCCATCCTGTTACATTCTAATGGTAATATGAGTGTTATGGTTTATCATGAAGAGTGTGTGAGTTTTGCTTCAAAAGTGATTGTGGAAGTCAAAAATAATGTGTTTGGCAAGAAGTCTCATGAAAAGACCAGTCAAGAGACCTGGAGGAATAAATGTGTTCTGAAGAAGGAATTGATTAAACATGAAAAAAAATTCTTATAAATTTGTGAAACTCTGGATGAAATATATATACTATGATATGTATATATATTTGAATATATGTAGAATACATAGGTAAAATATATGTATGAAAACAGAAATCTAAGTAAGATTTGAAGCCCAGAAGGGCATTGGTCCTTTGATTGGGACTACTTAGCTTTGAATTACTTTCTGCAAAGTTGTCTCAGATAAATCCATATACAATGACATAGGACCTTGTACCTTGGATGATTGAATGTAGAAGCGAACATCCAGTCAAAAAGGGATAGTTGGTAGTGAAAGTTTAATAAAATAGGTACTTGTCACTTCCTGTGTTTCTGTATGCTTAATAAAACACTGTTGAAATCTTGAGAATTGTTTGCTAATCTTGTTCCCAGAATGTGCTGTCCCCATCTGCCAAACTGCAGATTGTACTCCCTCACCCGGTTAAGCGCTAACTGCCCACTGACCCTTACCCATCAATAAACTTCCCTCTCTGCCCTCTCCAAGAAAAGTATATAAGCTCTGCTGAAGCTGTTCTCAGGACTCTCTGCTCTATTCAAGTGAACTCTGAGCCCCAGCATGCTGGACCCCCAGTAAATCCTTTGCTGTTGCATGTTAAAGTCTCTTGGTTGTCCCTTCCTCTGACACTAGCCCGACCTTTACATATGGAGGTTCCACAGAGATCAAGCAGCGGTGGACGAGAGACCCCAATGGACCCCCCTCAGATAAGTAAGGCGCCTCTTTCTGGTTTCAGGTTTCATGTTAGGGTTTGGCAAAATGGCTGTCAATGAAGAGTGTGAGCTCTCTCTGATGGTGGCTGACAGTCGTGTTACAGAACCACAGGCCACGTCCCTGGAGGACGCCTGAGAGGACTCGGGAAATTGAGGAACAATAGTCTCCTTGACTCAGTGATATTTTGTTTCGGATTCAGTATTGCCAGTCCATCGGATTTTGCCGGCTACTCAGTCATGGTCTCAGTGTTGAATGTCCATTGCCTGTCTTTATTGTCTTGTCTTGCCTGTGTCATGTGTCTTGCTTTCACTGTTTGTGTATCTCTCATTATGGAACAGAGCACTTCAATGCCTCTGTCCCTGACCCTTGATCACTATACCAAAGTCCGTTTAAGGGCTCAGAATCTCTTTATTTCAGTAAAGCCCCGGATGTGGTAGACTCTCTGTACCTCAGAATGGCCCACCTTTGGAGTCGGATGGCCCCTAGAAGGATCTTTCTACTTCCCACTAATTTATAATTCAGAGATATTGTCTTTCAGCCGTGGCCAGATAGTCATCTGGATCAACAGCCATATATTTTAATTCAGCAGGACCTCTGCAAATTTCCTCCTCAATGGGTCAAGCCTTTCCTTGCCCCTGCCCCCGCAATGACTCCTTCCCCCAGGAACTCACAAACACTCTGCTCCTCCTCCTCCTCCACACTCTGTTTTCCCTGTGTCACCGGATTTGAGTCTACTGGACTCTCCTCCCCCTCCTTATCCCCTGCCCTCATCCTCTAACCCCCAACACCCTCTAAGTGATACCCCTGCTGCTGACTGAGCCTCTCCTCCATTGAAGGAAGCTAAGCCGGCCCAGCGCCCTCCAGGTAATTCCCCTGCAGCACACACAGCACCTCCTCCCATGGAGGAAGCTGGCCCTGCTAAAGGAACTCGCTGGCGGTGAATGATTGAAAACCCTGGAACTCTTGGGATGCCTCCCCTTCGACCCTATGGACCAATGATTGACAATGGCCATTGGGGGAAAATTCAAGCCTACCAGTATTGGCCGTTCTTCTCTTCAGACCTATGTAACTTAAAAAATAGCAATCCCCCTTTTACCGAGGACCCCACCCGGCTCTCAGGTGTGGTTGAGTCATTGATGTTTTCACACCAGCCTACTTCGGATGACAGCCAACAACTGCTAGGGACTTTCTTCATGACAGAGGAAAAAAAGGGAATTCTCCAGGAAGCTAAAAAAAAATCCTTGGACCAGGTTTGCATCCGACACAACTTACCAACATAATCAAAGCCGGCTTTCCCTTGAACCGACCCAACTGGGACCCCAACACCTTTGAAGGTAGGGAGCATCTGTCCACTTATCGCCGGGCTCTAATAGTGGGTCTCCGAGCAGCCGCTAGTGACCAACTAATTTGGCCAAGGTAAGAGAGATTATCAGGGGCCTGACGAATCTCCCTCTATGTTTCTAGAGAGAATTATGGAGGCATATAGGAGCTCTAATCCTTTTTATCGTCAGGCAGAGAATCAAAAGGCATCTGTCACGATGGCCTTATTGGGCAAACTGCCCTGGATATTAAAACAAAGTTACAAAGCTTAGATTGATTACAAGATATGACTTTGAGAGATTTAGTCAGAGAAGCTGAGAAGGTATACTATAAGAGAGAAACTGAGGAAGAGAAGGGAGCAAATGGAGGATAAAAGAAACAAAAGGCAGAGTAAGGCGTTGACTAAGGTCCAGGTCACAACAACAAATAGGCCAAAAATTAAGAAACAGGGAGACAAGAAGGTATACATTGGCCCACGACAGAGGCCACCCTTGGCCTCAGATCAATGTGCCTACTCAAACAAAAAGGACACTGGGCCAAAATTGACATAGAAAGCAACAGCCACGCCAGCCAGCCATTCTGACTCTGGAGGATGACTAAGAAAGTCGGGGCTCAGATCCCCTCCCCGAGCTCAGAGTAACTTTTGAAGTGGAGGGGACCCCAGTAAATTTTGAAGTGGATACAGGGGCAATATACTGAGCCCATAAGGCCACATTGGGCCCTCTATCAAATAAAAAATCTCTATTTCAAGGGGCTAATGGCAGTAAATATCGGGCTTGGACAACTAAGAGGACCATGGACCTGGGAAAAGGAAAAATCCATCACTCCTTCCTAGTAGTCCCAGAATGCCTGGCCCCATTGATCGGCGGAGATCTGCTCACCAAGCTCTGGGCCAAAATAAATTTTAACCCTGAAGGCCCTTAAGTGGAATTTCTAAATCTTTCAGTAAAAACTCCAAGAGCCACGGCTCTAACTATGTCAGTAGAAAATGTACATCAACTCACTCACCTTGGTTCAAAGAAACTGCAGGCATTCCTGAAGGATCAAGAACAGAGTTTTCCACTAACAGACTCACAGTGAAGAAAATAACTGAATGGGTAACAAAAGCCTGTTGGGTTCATCAATTGGTAAATGCTTACCCTTCCAAGCTTCCTGTATGAAAGCACATACGAGGAACCAAACCAGGACAATACTGGGAAGTGGACATTACTGAAATAAAGCCAGCAAGGTATGGACTTAAATATCTCCTAGTCTTTGTAGATACATTTTCAGGATGCATTGAAGCCTTCCCCACAAAAAAAAGAAAAAAAAAAAGAAAAGAAATAGCGCAAATTTTGGTCAAGAATATCCTAGAAGATATTTTTCCAAGATACAGCCTGCCTAAGTTAATAGGGTCTGATAATGGACCGGCGTTCATGGCCCAGGTAAGTCAGGGGTTAGCCAGGACCCTGGGGATTAATTGGAAGTTACATTGTGCTTATAGACCCCAGAGTTTAGGACAGGTAGAAAGAATGAACCAAACCATTAAACAGACCTTAACAAAATTAAGCTTAGAGACCGGAATAAAAGATTGTACTATGCTCCTGCCTTATGCACTGTTAAATGAAGAAAATACTCACTCTGATTTTAGTGTAACCTCACCCCCTATGAAATTCTCTATGGTGCCCCTCCTCCAGTAAGGGACCTAACACCAACTCTAAGACCTTACAATCCCTTCCACACCAGCTTGCTTGACAGACTTAAAGCTCTTGAAAGAATTCAGTGACACCTGTGAAAACAGCTGGCCACTGCCTACCAAACTGGGGACGAGGGGACTCCACATCGATATCAAGTAAGAGACTTTGTCTTCGTAAGACGACATCAGGTGACATCGCTGGAACCCCGCTGGAAAGGACCATTCCAGGTGCTACTTATAACACCTACAGTGGTAAAGGAAGATGGAATCACTTCCTGGATGCATGCCTCTCATCTCAAGCCTGCGCCCTGTCCAGACATTGACTGGAAACTGGAATTGGCTGGAAACTGGAAAAGACTGGTAACCCTTTCAAATTGCACATTCGCCGTGTGGATAAGGCTATAGACTCTCCCCTTGACCTCATCACCCCTTTCAGCAGCGATGGCTGATCACAAATCCTACTGGACAAGAAGTTTAATCAATCTTGCATACAGCCCCCTTAGGGACCTGGTGGCCATCTCTCCACCCAGACATTTGTCAGCTGGCTATATGTCTTTCCTATTCAGATATCCCTGAAGAAGAGGATCCCACTAAAATTCCATTAAATCCCTTCCGTATCATATATAATGGAAACAAACATTATGGATGTAGGGACACGTGAGCCAGATGCAGGTCGGCTAGCCTAGATTACTATGTTTGCCCGGTGAACTATCAAAGCCACAAACAGCCATGGCTGTGTGTGGGAAAAGCCGACTTCTTCTGTAATCAAGGGGATGTGAGCATACAGGGGCTGCACGATGGAACCCAAACTCCTAATCAAATTCAGTACACAGCATTGGCCATATTACCAATAAGATAACCTAAATCGATGGCACCCAGAGGGGTCTCTAGATCCTCAAATTCTGTGGAACCTTTTTAACTTTGGGAAGGGCTCAAAGGCGTGAAAAGAGATTCCCCTATGTGGAGGCCTTTTCCGTCCTTCGCTCACATCCTGAACTATGCTTCTCCAATAGATCCTCACCCTCAGCCTTCTGCGCTAGTCTCTCTGCTGTCACTCCCACCTCAACAACCTGATTTCTCCCATCCCGTTACTAGATCAACAACCCAAACATCCGCCGGTTCTCAGACCATTGCCCCCTTGCTGAGGTAGCAGGTACTTAGTTACCACTCTACCCACTCACTCCTCTCTTCTCCTGTCAGCACCCATACGGGGTTTCACCAGGTCCTTTTACCAGCTAACCTAAAGCTCAAAATAGCTGAGAAGACCCCTATCCAAGATGTAATAAAAATGGTCTTTAAAGTTGCTTTGTCATCACTGAAAACAGGTTACTAAGAATTTAAAGTCCCTCACAGGCTTTTTGGATACACACTCCCATCTTCCCCTCTTTTCTACATGTTCTACTGCTCAAGTTTTTGTTGCTAGAAAATCCCAAACCCCTTTCCCATTATTCTTTTACATCTCTCCGTACTAATTCTCAGATCCTCGGAACTGCTCTAAGTCCCGCCTTCCCTCTCTTTCCCCTCTGTTCCACACCCACAGAAAAGTCTTAACTGATCTTCTCCAGATGTCTTCACCATGGCTGACTTTAGGACGTTCAGCAAAAGAGTCCCTATAAAAGAGTTCAGTGTAGACAAACTTCCTGTTTTCATGTGGCCCTGTTCTACTTGGCCACTGGCTAAAACAATCAGTACTTGTAAGCTAGACACCCCCTTACTAGTTTTTCACAAAATATGTGAACAAGGCCTCTGACTTTGAGCTGGGGCTTCAAAGAGATGGCTACATTTCTATGATAAAGAAGTTACCAACTGGCTCCATGGTAACAGCTGGCAAGCGGAAAAAAGAAAGGGATGAAATATCTCTCCCCCTCCCAGGTGTCCTTGAAAAGTTAATTTGCTCAGAACAGAGGAAAAAAACATAAAAAAACTGCTTTTTGTGAATTTCTGCTGACTGTGAACTTCTGAGCACATTCCCTTACATGTTGGGTACAAAATTCTGAAACTTCCTAAACTTGGGGTTCATGGGATTAATTGATTACAACAGAAGCAATGCCCTCTGAATCCGTTTGCAACCAAATAGGACTGTTTCCCTAGCTTTGGTGCTATCTTAGGTGCCTTGTCTTGACTGTTCCTACAAGAGTATAATTCTATATACTTAAACATTTTTATGTTTTCATTAAATGGTCAATAGTGGTGATTAAATGTGTAATGGTGCAGAGGTTACCCAGAGTGCTCTATCATGATGCAGGTTCATTTGAAGATCAAACAGGGGGGCATACAACCCGGTTCCACAGGGAACATATATCCCTCACTTCAGCCATCCTATTAGGAATACGAGTTGCTGCAGGGGAGGTCACAGGAACCACTGCCTTGGTCCATGGTACACAGC
Organism: Callospermophilus lateralis; assembly: GCF_048772815.1. NCBI lineage: Eukaryota > Metazoa > Chordata > Mammalia > Rodentia > Sciuridae > Callospermophilus > Callospermophilus lateralis. The sequence goes on along the minus strand of NW_027512517.1, from coordinate 1,241 downwards.
AAAATACCCAATTAGAAGCAGCAATAGACCAAAACTTAAAGATATTAGAAACCTCCATCACAGCTTTGTGGGAATCTTTAACCTCTCTCTCTGATGTTGTTTCATACAACAATCGAGGGTTGGACCTCCTCTTCATGAGAGAATGGTGCCTTTGTGCTGCATTGAGGGAAGAATGTTATTTTTATGGCAACAATACTGGAGTTGTAAAAAATTTATGAGTAAAATAAAAGGATGCCTTGAAGAGTGTCAACGAAAGAGAGAGGCCCAAAAAGGGTGGTTTGAGTCTTGGTTCACACAGTCCCCCTGGTTAACTATACGTTTATCAACCTTGGCCAGTCCAATAATAATACTCACATTCTTGCTAACTATAAAACCCTGTTTGCTCAACCATGTATTTTCATTTCTCCAACCTCAAATTAGACAAGTTAAACTTATGGTAATACCCCACTAGCAGACATAGAATGTGACACCACTCCAATGATCACTTTTATGATTAAAAGTAGCCAGAAGAAGACATGGGGAATGAAAGGTTAATAAAATGGTACTTGTCACTTCCTCTTTTTCTGTATGCTTAACAAAACACTGTTGAAATCTTGAGAACTGTTTGCTAATCTTGTTCCCAGAATGTGCTGTCTCCAACTTCCAAAATATATAATGTACTCCCTCTCCCGGTTGCATGCAAACTGCCCACTCGCCCTGACCCATCAATAAACTTCCCTCCCTGCCCTCTACAAGGAAAACACATAAGCTCTGCTTAAGATGTCCTCAGGGCTCTCTGCTTGATTCAAGGGAGCTCTGAGCCCCAGCATGCTGGACCCCCAATAAACCCTTTGCTGTTCCATGAGACAGTCTCTTGGTGATCTCTTCCTCTGACGCTCACCTGAACATTACTTGGATGATTGAATGTAGAAGAGAACATCCAGTCAAAAAGGGATAGTCGGTAGGATTAGGAAGATAGTTGGTATGTTTAGGAAGGAGAGTGAGTATAGGATTTGGAACAAAAGTTTTTTAGCAATAGGGTTTTGGTTAGAGAGTGAATGTAAATGTGAGCACATATGAACCATCACAATGATGAACTGGGGAAAATATGTAGGAAAGCAGATATCAATAGAGACATTACGAAATCAGGCAAAGTATAAAGTGTGTGATAGAATTAGGCATTTTCAACAGGGTTGATTTTGGATATATTATCTTAGGAAGAAACGAATATATTGTCACAAATAGGATTGACTTTTGAGAGC
>NW_027512516.1:300000-472788 GCF_048772815.1 Callospermophilus lateralis | reverse complement strand
TGACTAGAAGTTCTCTTCAACATTCCATCATCCAACGTACAAGGTCCTATGCCATTATACTGAATTTATCTGAGACATCTCTGCAGAAAATAATTCAAATCTAAGTATCCCAATCAAGGGCCCAATGCCCTTCTGGGCTTCAAATCTTACCTACATTTCTGTTTTCATACTAATATTTCACCTATATTTTCTTGTAAATATTGCAGCTTCCCAATCATTCCTGCAGAATGATTCCTAACTCATATCGAACATGTTATTAATCCTTACCATACAATGTTCCCTCAATCTAACTTTACAGAAGATTAGAGACAGAGTTGGTCTTTCAATATAGGAATGTGGCAGATCTTCCACATGCTAAGATCCTCAAAGGTCCATACAGAAATGATCCCTGGAGAAGATGTATGCAGCTATGAAGGACCTGAGAGAGAAAAAGTCATCTCCATGTAATGGCTCACCGCTGGCTCCTAATAACCTCACAGAGTTGGCCAAGGAGACCAGATCTGAGACAGGACAGGCCATTTCTGGGAACATAGTATGGCCCACCAGTAAGAGGACACTCCGGATAGTCACAGACCTACTTGGGGGAAGGAGGTGCCTTTGTGGGTTGGGTGTGAGTTTGTGGTCTTGTCTCATTTTCTGAGAATAGGTAGGAAAGGCAGTATGTTCATTTTGGAGTGGATGGTTTCTAGAAAGTCGTTTGACAAGGAGTGTGTATCTATGTCTGGGTATCCCACTGTGTTCGTGGATGAAGACATTAGAAAGAGCATGCATCAATGGATGTGTTCTGTCTAGTAGAAAGCTTCCCAGCATTCATCCTTCCCAATTTATAGATGGACTTGGCTTGCCTTCTGGATGGGCAACACCTACTGTCTTCCTAAGTTCCTGTTTTCTGCCTGAATTCTGGCCACTAACCATAATAGGCTCATGGTTATGTGTCCAAGATATGTACCACCTCCAAGCTCTGGGACATGGCCATGTACAGGATAGCTGAAGGGAATTGGAGCATCTCAGAAAACTCAGATATCAATGTGACCAGTAAAGTCTCTGTGGAGAAACCCTGCTTTGGGCCTTTTGCATACCTATTCTTCTGTTGCACTGAATAACAGGAAGGTCTTTGATTAGGCCACGCCTTTGTGAAGCCTGAAGAAAACAGTTTTCAAATGGAAATGAATGGGCATCACCTGGGGCTCTTTGCTTAATTGTTTGGAAAGGGATGTGTCTGAATTGGCCACTTGGCCCTGTGTGAGGCTGTGGCTTAGATACTCAGCACCTAATGGACCTAAAGAAAGATCCCATGTGTGCACCCAAATCCAAAATGTCCAAAAAGCATTTATTGTGGACTACGTCTCTCGCCTTCCTCTGTAAGGTTCCTGATCTCCATCAAGTGAAAATAGGGACCCTTTGCATCAAATGAGTACTTCAAAGCCTTGCAGAGTCTAGCCCACTGGTGCTTGTGATTACTCATGACTCCAGTTCACATAAAGAATCTAAATCCCACAGTCAGTAAGCCTCAAATTGGAATTGTGGAGCAGTATTAAAGGCAGGGCTCTATGATCATTCCGTGTTCAAAGGAAGGGTGTCCAGGCAACCCAGACTTGTGACAAATGAGGTGCGAGGGTGCTTATTTTGAACACTGTGTTGGTCTGTGCCCCTCATGAAAACCTCAGCCAGAGGTTATTATTAGTGTCTATATGGAAGAAGATGAGTGCCATGTGGGAGTCTTTTGTTTTTAATTGTGGTCATTTGTGTGGCGGTTGGAAGAGATGTCTGGTTCCACCTGGGCTTGAACTCTGGTGTGATTCCCCTTAGAGACTGAGTTGTGGAACTGTCCTCAGAGAAGAATTGCCATGAATTGTGTTGAGATTTTAGGAGGCCACACATGAGATTCGCCCTTGGAAACTGAGATCTAGGCCCAGGGTGGCTTTCCACAGAGCATAAGTAATCTCAGCCAGGATATCACAGGATTTTATTGTTAAAGACTTGGCAGCCATAGTTGAGAGTCATAACACACATGGAGCTCACATTGTAGACCTCAATGAGCCTGGCTTCATGTGACCTTTTGGCCACACTTTGGGAAGCTTTGCCTGTGATAGTTCTCCATTTCTTTCGTTCAAATGAGTTTCCTCGCCATTTAATGGTTCCTGAATGATTGGAAACCCACAGTGCCTCCAACTTCATCCTTAAAAAATAGCTAGATAAATACCACCAAATTTTTGAAATTCCCTTGACCAAGTGGCACTGGAGAAACTTTGGATTCCTGTTGCTGATTATGAGTATACCAGACAGTGCCTTGATTGACTTGGTTTCACGAAAATGCTGTAGAACAGAGAAGCCAGTAATTTGGAGCCTGCTGAGTAGTTGGCCTAGAGCAGTGGTGGGGAGGTGTCTGAAATAACATCTGTGGTGAGGCCATGTTTATCTGCCATTGGCTTCCAAATGGCTTGTGACTGACATTTTGCATCCAGCAGACCCTTGTATGTAAAAGCATCTTGTTATATGGAGAGGTTTCAGGACAATATTCAGAATCAGGTTGCTATGGTCAATGGGGCAAGCTCTGTGGGAAAGAAGCTTGCTTGGTGCATTCTCCTGCAGACCCTGACCCACCACATGTGACAGAATTCCCTCCAGCACTTTGTCCCAGTGGAACTCCTTGTATTTCAAGAAACAGATACCAAACTCCCAGTGCAGCAGCAAGAAACACCACAAAAAGTGGAGGATGAAAAAATGGCTTTACAGTAAAGACGAGGAGACACTTACCGCGCAGTGGCTACAGTTTACCTACAAGGAAAAAATTCAGCACTGCTGCCTCATGTTCATTGGGAAATAAGAAACAATGTCCTCCAGGTCACATAGATGCAGACCCAGTTATGATGGTCTAACTAGAACGGAAGCTAAATCTCCTGACAGCAACATATATTTCAAGTGCCCAAACTCAGAGGCAGTTTCTCAAAAGTCTTTAGGCCAGCAGAGCTCCATGTTTGTGGAGTGTTTACCCTGTCCCTTACTTTTGAAAACTCCTATACCACCTCCAAGTATATGAACTCCTGAGCATATTCCATTCCAGATATGTATTCACAGATTTTTGTAAATCATGTCCTCTAATTGTGTCTTACTTTAAGCGAAGATGATGTCAAGGCATTGTTCTGGATGAGAGTGGGAACATTTTTTTGTATCACATATTTGCATAAATATTGAATTTATTTTCCTATTTTCAATTCGAAATACTGAATCCCTGACACTAACCCAAAACCTACTAGACTCTGACTACTAATCCTAATATGATGGAGTAAAATAACCCACACAGAATAGAAATACAACCAGTTCAGAGGAGGCATGGTGTATAGTTGTACTTTCCTTTTGCATGATAAAGGGTTGGTGTTATAAATCTTGTCAATTTGTAGTTAAAATAGTTCTCTATGTGTTTTTAAAGTTAACAAATATGTGAATTCCTGTCTCCCTTTCTCTGTAGCCAATTCAGCACATGCATTTTTATATGCACATATAGAATACTACATGGTATCACACGTACATATTTGTGAGGTAACTGACTTTGCAAATACAAATTGTTAGAAGAAAACACTTCTTCTAAATGCTGTTGGAACTGAAAATTCAACCTATGGGTGAGCTTCCTAGTTGAACAACATAAATCCATATTTAGTAAAATCAATATTTTTGGATCTGTGGATGATATATATTTCATGGTGAATTTCGATTGCCATACATAATGCTACTTTGTAATGTCTGTATTTAGGTGTGTGTGTGTGTGTGTGTGTGTGTGTGTGTGTGTGTATTCACTCTGCTGATTATTCAAAATATAAAATATATGTGTCTTATTATACACTAACTAAATTCATTCATATTCATGTATTTGGATTTATAATCAACGTTTGAGAAGATTATTCTCAGAAATATTTTTCCACCTGAAATACATGTTTGTTTCCTAGTACTGAAAGCTAACTTCAGGGGATCATATTATGGCAGCGATGGGAGTTCATTACCCACCTGTACCGCGTCACTTTGCAGGAGAAGGATGAGTTAGAACGGCTAAAATCTATCTTATTAGAAATTTCCAGGAAAATTGGTGTGCTCCAAAACCTACAGGAAGGATTTCCATTGCACAAGGACCAGCTACGGGGAATCAAACACCAGCAATTTGTCCTCACGGAGGGTCACGCTGCTTATTTAGGAAATCGCCCCACGGCTAGTGTCTGCAATGCGCGCTGGAAAACGACGAGAGAGCAACACAAAGATACAGTCTGTGGATTATGCGGGCTCCTGCCATCTGGGCAATCACTGTGCTCAGTGCTGAATTCTGGGTTTGAAATGGGGGAAGGAAGCGGTCCAATTCGGTTTTCCACACCGGTGAGACCACAGAGGAAGATAGCGGTCACCATCTTGGAGAGCTGATGTCACCATCCCTGTTTTCGACTGATCACAGCTCATTCAGATACAGAATAGGTAATTTCAGGCTGCCATTCGCCTTCATCTTGCAGACAAATTACTCAGGGTCAGTGCTAAAGAACCCATGAAAATTGCTTCTTGGATCGTTCTCCTATCAGAACATACACCGAGCCCGGAGCGGCTGAATTCCGGGTCCCGGAACTGCTCTGGCCCAGGGCTAAAGAACCTGCGGAAACTGTTTCTTGGTCTGGGTCCTGCTGAATACTGTAGAGTTAAATGCCAACTGAGCCTTCATAGACAGTGGCAACAGGATTGAGACGGGGCTTGTGAGGGCCGGTCAGGACTCACCCGTTGCTTTGGTCACCCGACAAAGGGAATGAAATGCTGCCATTTACATGGGATACCAACATGGCAGACATCTGATGTGATCACAAAGCGGTGGAGGAGATAACTTCATCGATACCAGCGGCGAGAGAAATAGTTGGTCTCCTGGTAAAGAAAGTGAGTCACAAACATCTGAGTCTCTCTCATTTTGTCATCAAGCCAGAGGTGCAGAGCAGAGCTGTCGCCTGTGCCTGGAACAGGCCCAGCGACCCACCGGCGTGGTAGTCACGTCACCCCAATTGGAGTAGGGGCAGAGCAGAGCCGACACCCATGCCTGCAAGGTAGGCAGACGTACGACCGACCGACAGAACAGGCCTAGCGGCCGGTCAGCATGGTAGACAGATCACCCCAATTGGAGGAGCAGCACAGCCGCCAACCGCACCTGCAATGGAGACTTTTCCACAATACAAGAGCAATATAAATATACAGGGGAAAAATTACAAAAACACAACAGTTTCACCAAGCAGAAAGAAACGCAAGCTGTATGAAAAGACAAGGAAAGAAAGGACCACAAGCAATGCAGGTCAACTCAACTTTAGAAGAGGTAATAGATGCAGCATATGGAATGTCAGATAAAGAATTCAGGATATACATGCTTCAGGTGATCTGGAATCTCAAGGAAGACATTAGACAGCAAAAATCAGTCAATGAAACATCACTTCGACAATGAATTACATAAAAAAGTCCAAGTAGCAAAGATCAACTATACAGGGAGATAGAGGTTATAAAAAACAAACGAACTGAAATCTTAGAAACGCAGGAAGTAATGAACCATCTTAAAAACTCAATTGAGAATACTACCATCAGAGCAGAATACTTAGAAGATAGAACATCAGACAATGAAGACAAAGTATTTCAACTCAAAAAGAACATATACAGCTCAGCAAGACTGTTAAGAAACCATGAGCAAAACTGCAAGAAATATGGGATAACATAAAGAGAATAAACATAAGAGTCATTGGGATACAGGAAAGTATAGAGGTCCAAACCAAAGGAGTGAGCAATCTATTCAATGAAATAATAGGAGAAAAATTCCTAGACTTGAAGAATAAGACAAAATCCCAAATCCTAAAAGTCTACAGGACGCCGAACGTGCAAAATCATAAGAGATCCACACCTAGACACATTGTAATGAAGATACCCTACATACAGAATAAGGAGAGAATTTTAAAAGCTACAAGAGAAAGGAAGCAGATTATAGTTAGTGGTAAACCAACCAGGATAACAGCTGATCTTTCAACACAGACTCTGAAAGCTAGAAGATCCTTTAATAACATATTTCAAACACTGAAAGAAAATGGGTTCCAACCAATTATCATGTATCCAGCGAAATTAAGCTTCAGATGGAAGATGAAATTAAAACCTTCCATGATAAACAAAAGCGAAAAGAATTTGCAGCTAGAAAACCATCTCTTCAAAACATCCTCGGCAAAACATTACAGGAAGTGGAAATGGAAAATACCAATGAAAACCAACAGTGGGAGGTAGGACATTAAAGGGGGGAAAATAATCAAAGAGGAAAACAAACTATGTTTAGTAACATAAATAAACAAATATGGCTGGAAGAACAACCCATATCTCAATAATAACCAAAAATCTTAATGGCTTAAACTCACCAATTAAGAGACACAGGCTAGTAGAATGGATCACAAAACAAGAACCAACAAAATGCCTACAAAATGCCTACAGGAGACGCATTTTATAGGAAAAGACATACATAGACTGAGGGTGATACTTGGAAAAAATCATATCACTCTTATGAACTTCGGAAACAAGCAGGAGTGTCCATACTCATATCAAATAAAATATATTTCAAGCCAAAGTTAATCAAAAGGGATAAAGAAGGACACTACATACTACTCAAGGGAACCATACGCCAACAAGACATAACAATCATAAATATATATGCCACAAACAATGGTGCAGCTTTGTTCATCAAACAAACTCTTCTCAATTTCAAGAGTCTAATAGACCACAATACAGTAATCATGGGAGACATGAACACACCTCTCTCACCACTGGACAGATCTTCCAAACAAAAGTTGAATAAGGAAACTATAGAACTCAATAACACAATTAATAACCTAGACTTAATTGACATATATACAATATACAACCCATCATCAAGACGTTACACTTTTTCTCAGCAGAACATGGATCCTTCTCAAAAATACATCATATATTATGTCACAGGGCAATTCTTAGACAATAAAAAGGAGTAGAGATGATACCATGCATTTTATCTGATCATAATGGAATGAAATTAAAAATCAACGATAAAAAAAGGAAGGAAAAATCATTCATCACTTGGAGAATGAACAATAGGTTTCTGAATGATCAATGGGTTATAGAAGACATCAAGGAAGAAATTAAAAAATTCTTAGAGATAAATGAAAACACAGACACAATATATCGGAATCTATGGGACACATTGAAAGCAGTTCCAAGAGGAAAATTCATTGCTTGAGTTCATTCCTTAGAAAAAGAAAAAACCAACAAATAAATGATCTCATACTTCATCTCAAAATCTTAGACAAACAGGAGCAAACAACAGCAAAAGAAGTAGAAGGCAACAAATAATTAAAATCAGAGAAGAAATTAATGAAATCGAAACAAAAGAAACAATTAAAAAAATTGACAAAACAATACATTGGTTTTTTGAAAAAATAAATATAATCGACAGACCCTTAGCCATGCTAACAAAGAGAAGAAGAAAGAGAACTCAAATTACTAGCATATGAAATGAAAAAGGAAATATAACAAGAGACACTTCAGAAATACAGAAGAAAATCAGAAATTATTTTGAATTAATATGCTCCAATAAAATAGAATATAGTGAAGGCATTGATAAATTTCTTAAGTCATATGATGTGCCCAGATTGAGTCAGGAGAATATAGACAACTTAAACATTCCAATATCAATTGAGGAAATAGAAGAAACCATCAAAATACTACCAACTAAGAAAAGCCCAGGACCGGATGGGTATAGAGCAGAATTATACAAAACCTTTAAAGAAGAACAAAAACCAATACTTTTCAAGGTATTTCAGGAAAAATGCAAAAATCCTCAAAAAAATTCTGGCGAATCAGACACAAAAGCATATATATAAAAAAAAATGTGCACCATAATCAAGTAGGATTCATTCCTGGGATGCAAGGCTGGTACAATATACGGAAATCAATAAATGTTATTCATCACATCAATAGACTTAAAAATAAGAACCATATGATCATCTCGAGAGATGCGGAAAAAGCATTTGACAAGGTACAGCATCACTTTACGTTCAAAACTCTAGAAAAACTAGGGATAACAGAATCATACCTCAATATTGTAAAAGCAATCTTTGCTAAGCCTCAGGCTAGCATCATTCTGAATGGAGAACAATTGAAGGCATTCCCCCTAAAATCTGGAGCAAGACAATGATGCCCTCTCTCACCCCTTCTGTTCAACATAGTTATCGAAACACTGGCCAGAGCAATTAGGAAGACTAAAGAAATTAAAGGCATTAAAATAGGAAAAGAAGAACTCCAATTATCGCTATTTGCAAAAGACATGATTCTATACGTAGCAGACCCAAAAGGGTCTACAAAGAAACTATTAGAGGTAATAAATGAATTCAGCAAAGTGGCAGGATATTAAATCACCACGCATAAATCAAAGGCATTTTTGTATATCAGCGACAAATCCTCTGAAATGGAAATGAGGACAATCACTCCATTCACAATATCATCAAAAAAATAAATAAAATACTTGGGAATCAACCTAACAAAAGAGGGGAAAGACATATACAATGAAAACTACAGAACCCTAAAGAGAGAAATAGAAGAATATCTTAGAAGATGGAAAAATATACCCTGTTCATGGATAAGCATAACTAACATCATCAAAATGACGATATTACCAAAAGTTCTCTATAGGTTTAATGCAATGCCAATCAAAATCTCAAGGTCATTTCTTGTAGAAATAGATAAAACAATTATGAAATTCATATGGAAAAATAAAAGACCCAGAATAGCAAAAACAGCTCTAAGCAGGAAGTGTGAATCAGGCAGTATACCGATACCGGACGTCAAACTATACTACAGATCAATAGTAACAAAAATAGCATGGTACTGGTGACAAAACAGGCGGGTGGACCAGTGGTACAGAATAGAGGACACAGAAACCAATCCGCAAAACTACAGCTCTCTTATATTTGATAAAGGGACTAAAAGCATGCAATGGAGGAAGGATAGCATCTTCAACAAATGGTGCTGGGAAAACTGGAATTCCATATGTAACAAAATGAAACTGAATCCCCTCCTCTCACCATGCACAAGAGTTAACTCAAAATAGATCTAGGAGGTTGATATCAAATCAGAGACACTGCATCTGGTGGAAGAAAACTTTTGCCACCATCTACATACTGTGGTGTCGGGCTCCAAATTTCTCAATAGGACACCCATAGCACCAGAGTTAATCCCTAGAATCAACAAATGGGACTTACTCAAACTAAATACATTTTTCTCAGCAAAAGAAACAATAAGAGAGGTAAATAGGAAGCCTACATCCTTGGAACAAATCTTTACTCCTCACACTTCTGATAGAGCCCTAATATCCAGAGTATACAAAGAACTCAAAAAAATTAAACAATAAGAAAATGAATAACCCAATCAACAAATGGGCCAATGACCTGAACAGACACTTCTCAGAGGAGGACATACAATCAATCAATAAGTACATGAAAAAATGCTCACCATCTCTAGCAGTCAGAGAAAAGCAAAACAAACCCACCATAAGATACCATCTCACTGCAGTAAGATCGGCAGCCATTATGAAGTCAAACGCCATCATGTGCTGTCGAGGATGTGGGGAAAAGGGCACACCTGTACATTGCTGGTGGGACTGCAAATTAGTGCAGCCAATTTGGAAAGCAGTATGAAGATTTCTTGGAAAGCTGGGAATGGAACCACCATTTGACCTATTCCCCTTCTCGGTCTATTCCCTAAAGAACTAAAAAGAGCATGCTACAGAGATACTGATAAATCGATGTTCATAGCAGCACAATTCACAATTGCAAGACTGTGGAACCAACCTAGATTCCCTTCATTAGATGAATGGATTAAAAATGTGGCATTTATATAGAATGGCTTGTGACTCACAAGGTGCAGCCAGCAGACCCTTATATGTAAAGGCAAATTGTTATATGGTTTGGTTTCAGGTAAATGTTCAGAATCAGGTTGCTATGGACACGGGGGCAAACTATGAGAGATAGAATATTGGATGTTGCATTCTCCTGCAGAACCTGACCATACACACATGACAGAACTCCCTCCAGCACTGTGTCCCTTTTGAACTCCTTGTATTTCGTGATGCAAATACCAAACTCCCAGTGCAGCAGCAAGAAACACCACGAAAAGTGGAGGATGACCAAATGGCTTCACAGTTCACACGGGGAGACACTTAGGTTCCAGTGTCCACAGTTTACTTAGGAAGAGAGAATTCAGCACTACGGTCTCATGTTCATTGGAAAATAAGAAACCATGTCCTCCAGGTCACATAGATGCAGACCCATCTTTGATGGTCTCACTACAAAGGAAGCTAAAGCTCCATACAACAAAATATATTTCAAGTGCCCAACCTCAGAGGGACTTTCTCAAGAAGTCTTTAGGCCAGCAGAGCTCCATGTGTGTGGACTGTTTAAACTTTCCCTTACTTTTGGAAACTCCTTTACCACCTCCAATTTTTTGAACTACTGAGTATATTTTATTCCACATATGAATTCACAGATTTTCTAACTCTTCTCCTCTAATTGTGTTTTACTAGGGTCGAAGGTAATGACAAGGCATTGTTCTTGATGAGAGTTGGAAGATTTTTGTGTAGCATATGTTTGCGTACACATTGGATTCATTTTTCTATTTTCCATCCAAAATACTGAATCTCTGACACTATCCCATACCCTACTAGACTTTGACGATTAATCCTAATATGGTGAAGAAAAATAACCCAAAGAGAATAGAATTACAAGCAGTTCAGAGGAGGCATGGTGTATACTAGGTCTTGCCTTTTGCATGATAAAGGGTAGGTATTATAAAAATTGTCAATTTTTAATTGAAATAGTTCTACATGTGTTTTTAAAGGTAACGAATATGTGACTTCCTGTTTCCTTTTCTCTGTAGACTATTCAGCACATGTGTTTTTATATGCACATATAGAATCCTACCTGGTATCACACATAATTTCTTTTGAGGCTACTGACTTGGAAGATAAAAATTGTGAGTAGAGATCATTCCTCCTAAACGCTGTTGAAACTGAAAATTCAACCTATGTCAGCTTCCTAGTAGAACAACATTATACATGAATCCATGTTAAGCAAAATGAATATTTTTCGATATGTGGATTATATATATTTCATGATGAAATGCGATTGGCATATATATTGCTACTTTTAATGTCTGTGCATGTGTCTGTGTGTGTGTGTGTGTGTGTGTGTGACTCTCCAAGTTTTTTAAAATATGAAATATATGTGTATTATATACACTCCCTAAATTCATTCATGTTCATGTATGTGGATTTATAATCAACTTTTCAGAAGATTATTCTCAGAAATATTCATCCACCTTGAATACATATTTGTTTCCCATTACTGAAATCTGACTTCAGTTAATGGTTCATACAAATCCTAACATTTCTACATTAACTGACCTAGTTTAACATCAATGCAAGTAGATTCCTATGGGACATGATGTCTATTTTGAACTTCATTTCTATTCAACACTGCTACATTACTATTTCTTCACGTTTAGCCCATCATAGCATATATATTTCATCCACAAGTTCACAAATTTAGAGGCATTTGGTTCACTTTAAATCCCTTCCTGCTTTAGAACACATGTATTCCTCCAGGTTTCTTGACTGGATTTTTTGAGACTTCTTTCCAAACACATTATTTTCGATTTCCATAATCCTTTTGAAGAAAATCAGACACACCCTTCATGATAAACCATAACCTAATATTACCATTAGATGTATAACTGGTTGGAATGAATGATTTTATATCAATATTAGATTTCCTGTATATTTTCAGATATCAATTAAATGAATTATTTAAAGTGGAACCAGTTATATTATTTATTCACAGTATGGTCTATTCATGCATTATCTCTATATTCACAGACACAGCGTACACCTCTTTGTACCCCCAATACTAATTTATACGTCTTCTCAGTATTGCTCCCGGAAATGGTGGAAGAAATACTCATGTCACCTGATCTACATATACATTTTATCACAGTAATATTCTTGACAAAACTGCAAAGGTCACACTTATGATTTTTCAAAGCCTAAATGGAAAGTGAACATGGATTACTAAAAACATCCATGTCCAGGTTGCCTAATGCTCTCAAATGTCATTCTTTGGTGACTACATATTTGTTTCTTCCTAAGATTATATATTCAAACTCAATCCTGTTGAAAATGTCTAATCCTAACAATCACTTTGTACTTTGCCTAATTTCCTATTGTCTTCCTTGATATTTGCTTTCCTACATTTTTTCCCTAGTTCATCATTGTGAATGACTCTTCACATGTTCTGACATTGGCATTCACTCTCTAATCGAAACCCTGTTGCTAAAGAATTTTTTTTTTCCAAATTCTATACTCACACTTCTTCCGAAAACTACCGACTGTCTTTCTAATCTTACCGACTATCCCTTTTGGAGTTGATGTTCCCTTCTAAATTCAATCATCCAAGGTACAAAGTCTTATGCCATTGTATATTGATTTATCCAAGAAATCTCTGCTGAAGGTAATTCAATGCTAAGTATCCCAATCAAGGGCACAATTTCCTTCTGGGCTTCAAATCTTACCTAGATTTCTGTTTTCATACATATATTTCACCTCTATGTTCTTATAAATATAGCAGATTCCCAATATCATTATTCATCCCTCAGAATAATTCCTAACCCAAATTGAACAAGTTATTAATGCTAACCATACACTGTTCCCTCAATCTAACTTTACAGAAGAGCGGGACAGAGTTGGTCTTTCAATACAGGAATATAGGGGACCTTCCACCTGCTGAGAACCTCAAAAGTCCATGCAGATATGACCCCTGGAGAAGATGTAGGCAGATATGAAGGACCAGACAAGGCCTGTGTGGAGAGCTGTTCCCGGGTGCCTATGGTTGATATACCATTCTAACTTGTGAAAGTGTCACATGAAGTAGGGGTAGCCACCAGCACTTGTCCCCCTTGAACTCCTTGTATTTAGTTAAGCAAATACCAAACTCCCAGTGCAGCAGCAAGAAACACCACGAAAATGGAGAATGAACAAATGGCTTCACAGTCCACATGGGGAGACACTTAGCCCCCAGTGGCCACAGTTTACCTACAAAGAGGGAATTCAGTACTGCTGCCATATGTTCATTATAAAATAAGATACCATGTCCTCCAGGTCACATAGATGCACACCCAGCTTTGATGGTCTCACTACAAAAGAAGCTATAGCTCCAGACAACAATATAAATTTAAGTGCCCAACCTCTTAGCCAGTTTCTCAAGAAGTCTTTAGGCCAGCAGAGCTCCATGTTTGTGTTGTGTTTACAATGTCCCTTACTTTGAGAAACTCCTCCACCATATCCAAGGTAGTGAACTCCTGATAATTTCCCATTCCAGATTGGATTTATTTTGCAATTTTCCATTCTACAGTAACTGACCTAGGTTTACATCAATGCAAGTAGATTCTTATGGAACATGATGTGTATTTTGAAGTTCATTTTTATTCAACACTGTTACATTACTATTTCTTCAGTTTATGCACATAATAGGATATATATTTATTTCACAAGTTAGGAAGTTTATAGGCATTTGGTTCACTTTCAATCACTTCCTGCTTCAGAACACATGTATTCCTCCATGTTTCTTGACTGGTCTTCTCATGAGACTTCTTTCCAAACACATTATTTTCTATTTCCGTAATCACTTTTGAAACAAAACTCACACACCCTTCATTATAAACCATAACTCTAAGATTACCATTAGATGTATAACTCTTTGGAATGCATGATTGTTTATCAATATAAGATTTCCTATATATTTTCAGATATCAATTCAATCCATTATTTAATTGGAACCAGTTATATTTTTTCCCAGTATGATCTATGTATGCATAATCTCTATATTCATAGACACAGCATACACCTCTTTGTACCCCCAATACTAATTTATTCGTCTTCACAATATTGCTCCCGGAAATGGTGGAAGAAATACGCATGCCACCTGATCTACATATACATTTTATTACAGTAATATTCTGGACACCAAATGCAAAAGTCACACTTATTATTGTACCAAAGCCTAAATGGAAAGTGAGCATGGATTACTAAAAACATCCATGTCCACATTGCCTAATTCTCTCAGATGTCAATCCTATTCGTGACTACATATGTGTTTCTTCCTAAGATTATATATTCAACCTGAACCCTTTGAAAAAGTCTAATCCTATCACTTTATAGTTTGCCTGATTTTGTAATGTCTCTATTGATATCTGCTTTCCTACATATTTCCCAAGTTCATCATTGTGATTGACTCTTCACATGTGCTGACAAATATTCACTCTCTAACCAAAACCCTATTGCTAAAGAACTTTTGTTTCAAATACTATACTCACTCTTCTTCCTATACCTACCGACTATCTTCCTAATCCTACCGACTATCCCTGTTTGACTCGATGTTCTCTTGTACATTCAATCATCCAAGGAAGAAGATCCTATGCCATTGATTATAGATTCATCTTAGACATCTGTGCATAACATAATTCAATGCTAATTATCCCAGTCAAGGTCCCAATGCCATTCTGGGCTTCGAATCTAAACTAGATTTCTGTTTTCATAATTATATTTCACCTCTGTATTCTTTTAAATATTTTAGGTTCCAAATACCATCATTCATCCAGCAGAATGATTTCTAACCCAAATCAAACATGTTGTTAACCTTAACCATTCACTGTTCCATCAATCTAACTTTACAGAAGAGCAGGGATAGAGTTGTATGAGATCTTTCACCTGATGAAAACCTCAAAGGTACATGCATAAATGATCTCTGAAGAACATGAAGGCAGCTATAAAAGACCTGAGAGAGCAAAAGTCATCTTCAATGGCAAACAACCTGGTCAGGATGAAGGGTTCTGACTGAATCAGCCTCTCTCTTCTTAATGTAGAGAAAATGGACCAAACCCAGCCTGTGTGGGTAGCTGTCCCAGGGCGCCTATGATTGATATACCGTTCTATCTTGTGAAAGTGTAACAGGAAGTAGGGGCAGCCTCCTTCTCATGTGACACTTGGAAGCCACTGGTAGGACAAAGTGGTTGCCAAGGCAGTAACCTCATTCAGTTCCTGAAGGAAGTGACCTCACCTCACTTCCTTGGTGATTAAAATCTCTGAACTTGGGATTCATGAAGCCAGTCACCCATAGCCAGTCCCAGTCCCAGTCCCAGTGGTCACACTTGTTTGGATTTACCAAAGACAGAGTCAGTCTTTCTTGGTAACTACTGATGTGAGGATGGCCAAATGCCAGGAAAGCTTTAAAGAGGAGCCGTTTCTGAGAAAGCAGGTAGTGGCTCACCTCTGGCTCCTGACACCTTCACAGAGTTAGCCAAGGAGACCAGATCTGACACAGGTCAGGCCATTTCAGGGGAACATAGTATGGTTCACCAGTCAGAGGACACTCTGGATATTCACAGACCTACTTGAGTTAAGGAGGTGCCTTTGTCGGTGTGGGTGTGAGTTTGTGGTTTTGTCTCATGTTCTGAGAATAGGTAGGAAAGGCAGTTTGTTTGGATTGGAGTGGACTGTTTCTAGTAAGTCGTTAGACAAGGCGAGTGCTTCTATGTCTGTGTTTCCCACTCTGTCCGTGGTTGTAGACATTAGAAAAGAGAATGCATCAAGGATGTGTCCTGTCTAGTAGAATGCTTCCCAGAATTCTTCCTGCCCGATTTAGGAATGGACTGTGGCTCGCCTTATGCATGGGAAACACCTACTAACTTTCTAAGTTCCTGTTTTCTTCCTGAATTCCGGCAAACCTCAAGAATAGGCCCATGGTTTTGAGTCCAAGATATGTACCACCTCCAAGCTCTGTGACATGGCCATGTGCTTGATAGCTGTAGGGAATGGGAACATCTTAGAAAACTCAAATATCTGTGTGACCAGTAAACTCTCAGTGGAGAAACCCTGCTTTGGTTCATTTGCATACTTATGGTTATGTTGCCCTGAATGTCAAGAAGGTCTTTGCCTCAGGCCACCCCTTTGTGAAGCCTGAAGAAAACTGTTTTCAAATGGAAATAAATGGGCATAACATGTGGCTCTTTGCTTAATTGCTTTGAATAGGGACGTGTCCGAATCAGCCTTTTGGGCCTGTGTGAGGTTGTGGCTTAGATTCTCAGCACATGGTAGATCTAAAGATAGATTCCATTTGTGCAATCAAAACCAAAATGGCAAAAAATCACTCATTGTGGATGAGTCTCTTGCCTTCCTCTGTTAGGTTCTTTACCTCCATCAAGTGTGAATAGGAGTCCTTTAGGTCAAATGAGTTCTTCAAATCCCTGCAGAGGTGCTTGTGTTTTCTCAAGATTCCATATCACATAAAGAATCTATACCTGAGAGTCAGTAGGGCTCAAATTGGAGAAGGAGAGCAGTATTAATGGCAGGCCTATTTGATCACTCCTGGTTCACAGGAAGGGTGTCTATGTCACCCTCACTTTAGGCAAATGAGGGGCAAGCGACATTATTTTGGACACTCTCTTGGGATGCATCCTGCATGGTAACCTCCAGCCAGAGGTTATGATGAATGTCTATATTTAAGAAGATGAGGGCCATGTGGGTGTCTTTTGGTTTTAATTGTGGTCATTCTTGTGGCAGTTGGAAGAGATGACTGGATCCACCTGGGCTTGAACTCTGGTGTCATTCCCCTTAGAGCCTGAGTTCTGGAACACATATCAAAGAAGAATTGCCATAAATTGTGTGGGGATTTTAAGAGGCCACGCATGAGAGTCGCCCTTGGAAACTGAGATCTATGCCCACGGTGGCTTTCCACAGAGCACTGGGAATCTCAGACAGGATATCACATGATTTAATTCTGAAAGACTTGGCAGCCATATTTGATAGTCAAAAAACACATGGACCTCAATTTTAGACCTCAATGGGCGTGGCTTCATGTGACCTTTTGGCCACTCTTTGGGAAGCCTTGCCTGTGAGAGTTCTCCAGAGCTTTCATTGAAATGATCTTCCTCAACATTGAATGATTCCTGAATGAATTGAAATAAACAGTGCCTCCAACTTCATCCTTGAAAATTGGCTAGATAAATACCATGAAATTTTTAAAATTCCAATGACCAGGTGGCACTGAAGAACCTTTGGATGTCCTGTTGCTGATCATGAGTGTACCAGACAGTGCCTTGATTAACAGGCTTTCATGAATATGGTGTAGAACAGAGATGCCAGTAATTTGGAGCCTGCAGAATAGTGGGCCTAGAGCAGAGGTGATTAAGTGTGTGATAAAACATCTGTGGTGGGGTCATGTGGATCTGCCATTGTCTTCCAAATTGCTTGTGACTGACATGGTGCAGCCAGCAGAACATTGTATGTAAACGCATCATGTTATATGGAGAGGTTTAAGGGCAATGTTCAGAATCAGGTTGCTATGGTCACGGAGGCAACCTATGTGCTATACAAGTCCTGTTGGTGCATTCTCCTGCAGTCCCTGACCCACCATATGTGACAGAACTCCCTCCAGGACTGTGGTCAAGTTTAACTCCTTGTATTTCATGAAGCAAATACAAAACTCTCAGTGCAGCAGGAGACACTATAAAAAGTGGAGGATGATGAAATGGCTTCACAGTCCACATGGGGAGACACATAGCCCCCAGTGGCCATAGTTCACCTACAAAGAGAGAATTCAGCACTACTGCTTCATGTTCATTGGAAAATTATAAACCATGTCCTCCAGGTCACAGAGATGCATAAAGACGTTTGATGGTCTTACTAGAAAAAAAGCTAAAGTTCCTGAAAACTACATATATTTCAACTGTCCATCTTAGAGGCAGTTTCTCCAGACGTCTTTAGGCTGGCAAATCTTCATGTTTGTGGAGTTTTTACATTGTCCCTTACTTTTGGAAACTCCTCTACCATCTCCAAGGTTGTTAAATCCGGAGCAGTTTTCATTTCAGGTATGAATTCAAAGATTTTCTAACTCTTTTTCTCTAATTGTGTCTTACTTGGGGTGAAGGTAATGTCAAGTTATTGTTCTAAATGAGAGTGGGAAAATTTTTGTGTAACACTAATTTGCATACACATTGATCCATTTCCAATTTTCCATTCGAAATACTGAATCCCTGACAGTAACTCATACCCTACTATACTCTGACTACTAATCCTAATATGATGAAGAATAATACCCAAATAGAATAAAAATACAAGCAGTTCAGAGGAGGCATGCTGTACAGTTGGACTTCCCTTTTGCATGATTAAGGGTAGGTGTTATAAATCTACTCAATTTTTAATTGAAATAGTCCTCCATGTGTTTATAAAGTTCACAAATATGTGAATTCCTGTCTCCCTTTCTCTGTAGCCTACTCAGCACATGTATTTTTATATGCACATACAGAATCCTACCTGGTATCACACGTACATTTTCATGAGTTGGCTGAATTGGCAGATACAAATTGTGAGAAGAGATCAGTCCTCCTAAACGCTGTGGGAACTGAAAATTCAAACTATGTGTAAGCTTCCCAGTAGAACAATATTATACATAAATCCATGTTCAGTATAATAAATATTTTGCATCTTTGAATGATGTATATTACATGATGAATTACGATTAGCATATATATTGATACTTTTAAATGTATATTTGTGTTTATTTAAAAAAAAATATATATATACACTCCAGATTTCTCAAAATATGAAATGTATGTGACTTATACACACTCTGTAAATTCATTCATGTTCATGTATATAAATTTATAATCAACTTTTCAGAAGATAATTCTCAGAAATATTCATCCACCTGAAATACATATTTATTTCCCAGTACTGAAAACTAATTTCAATCAATGGTGTTTACAAATCCTAATATTTCTACAGTAACTGACCCAGTTTAACATAAATGCCAGTAGATTCCTATGGGACATGATGTCTATATTGACCTTCATTTTAATTCTACATTGGTACATTACTATTTCTTCAGTTTTTGCACATCATAGGATATGTATTTCTTCCACAAGTTTAAAATATATAGGAATTTGTTTCACTTTCAAACACTTCTTGCTTCAGAACACATGTATTCCTCCATGTTACTTGACTGGTCTTTTCATGAGACTTCTTTCCAAATACATTATTTTCAATTTCCATAATCAATTTCGAAGCTAAACTCACACACTCTTCATGATGAACCATAACATTAATATTAACATTAGATGTATAACTGGTTGGAATGAATAATTGTATATCAATATAAGATTTCCTCTATATGTTCACGATTCAATTCAATCCATTATTTAAAGTTGGAACCAGTTATGCTTTTTATTCACAGTATTGTCTATTAATGCATTATCTCTATATTAATAGATACAGTGTACTCTTCTTTGTCCCTTCAATACTAATTTATACGTCTTCAAAATATTGCTCCCAGAAATGGTGGAAGAAATACTCATGTCACCTTATCTATATATAGATTTTATCACAGGAATATTCTGGACACAAAAAACGAAGGTCACACTCATGATTGTATCAAAGCCTAAATGCCAAGGGAGCGTGGATTACTAAAAAGAACCATGTCCAGGTTGCCTAATGCTCTCAAACGTAAATCAAATTGGTGACTACATATTTGTTTCTTCCTAAGATTATATATTCAACCTCAACCATGTTGAAAATGTCTAATCCTATCACTCACTTCATACTTTGCCTGATTTGGTAATATCTTTATTGATACCTGCTTTCATACATATTTCCCCCAGTTCATCATTGTGACTGACACTTCACATTTGCTGACATTTACATTCACTCTCTACCCGAAACCCTATTGCTAAAGAACTTTTGGTCCAAATCCTATACTCACTCTTCTTTATAAACCTACTGACTATCTTCCTAATGCTACTGACTATAGTTTTTTGACTCGATGTTCTCTTCGACAATCAATTATCCAAGGTATAAGGTCCTATGCCATTGTATATCAATTTATTTGAGACACATGTGCAGAACATAATTCAAACCTAAGTATCGCACTCAAGGGCCCAGTTCCCTTCTGGCTTCCAATCTTACCTAGATTTCTGTTTTTATACTTATATTTTACCTATATATTTTTATAAATATCACAGGCTCCCAATACCATTATTCATCCGGCAGAAAGATTCCTAACGCAAATCAAACATGTTATTAACCCTAAACATACACTTTTCCCTCAATCTAACTTTAAAGAAGAGGAGGGACAGAGTTGGTCTTACAATACAGGAATGTAGGGAATCTTCCACCTGCTGAGAACATCAAAGGTATATGCAGAAATGATCCCCTGAGATGATGAAGGAAGCTATGAAGGACCTGAGAGAGCAAAAGACATCTTCCATCGCAAACTATCTCGTCAGGATGAAGGGATGTGTCTGAATCAGCCTCTACCTTCTTAATGTAGAGAAGATGGACCAAACCAGGCCTGTGTGGAGAGCTGTTCTTAGGTACCTATGGTTGGTATACCATTCTAACTGTGAAAGTGTGACAGGAAGTAGGGACAGCCTCCATCTCATGGGACCCTTAGAAGTAACTGTTAGGACAAAGTGGTTGCCAAGTCAGTGAACTCTTTCAGTTCCTGAAGGAAATGACCTCACCTCACTGCCTTGGTGATGGAACTCTCTGGACGTTTGATCCTGGAAGACAGGCACCAAGAGCCAGTCACAGTCCCAGTCCCAGTGGTCTCACTTGTTTTGATTTACCAAAAACAGAGTCAGTCTTTCTTAGTACCTACTGATGTGACGATGGCCAAATGACAGGAAAGCTCTGAAGAGGAGCTTTTCCTGGGAAAGCAGGTAGTGGCTCACCCATGGCTCCTAACAACTTCAAAGTGTTGGCCAAGGAGACCAGATCTGATACAGGACAGGCCATTTTGGGGGAACATACAATGGCCCACCATTCTGAGGACACTATGGATAGTCACAGACTTACTTGAGCAAAGGAGGTGCCTTTGAGTGTGTGTGTGTGTGGGTTTGTGGTTTTGTCTCATGTTCTGAGAATAAGTAGGAAAGGCTCTTTGTTTGGATTGGTGTGGACTGTTTCCAGTAAGTCGTTTGACAAGGCGAGTGCTTCTATGTCTGTGTATCCCACTCTGTCCGTGATTGTAGACATTAGAAAAGAGAATGCATCAATGGATGTGTCCTGTCTAGTAGAAAGCTTCCAAGCATTCATCCTGCCCAATTTACAAATGGACTGCAGCTTGTCTTATTGAAGGGCAACATCTGCTCTCAGTAGTTTCTGTTTTCTTCCTGAATTCTGGAAACTCTCCAGAATAGCCTCATGGTTTTGTGTCCAAGATATGTACCACCTCCAAGCTCTGTGAAATGGTGATGTACTGGATAGCTGAAGGGAATGGCGAGAATCTAAGAAAACTCAGATATCAGTGGGACCAGGAAAGTCTCAGTGGAGAAACCCTTCTTTGGGCCTTTTGCTTACCTATTGTTCTGTTGCCCTGAATTTCAGGAAGGTCTTTACCTCAGGACACTAATTTGTGAAGCCTGAAGAAAACTGTTTTCAAATGGAAATTAATGGGCATCACCTGTGGCTCTTTGCTTAATTGCTTTGGAAATGGATGTTTCTGAAACAGCCTCTTGGCCCTGTGTGAGGCTGTGGTTAGATACTCAGCACCTTATACATCCCACGTGTTCATCCAAAACCAAAATGGCCAAAAGAGCAGTTTTTGTGGATGAAGTCTCTCCCAACCTCTGTAAGGTTCCTGACCTCTATCAAGTGAGAATAGGGTGCCTTTGGGTCAAATGAGTTCTTCAAAGCCCTTCAGAGGCTAGCCCATAGGTGATTCCAATGATTCCAATTCACATGAAGAATCTAAACCCCACAGTCAGTAGTCCTCAAATTGGAGAAGCAGAGCAGTATTAACGGCAGGCCTATTTGATAAGTCATGGTTCACAGGAAGGTGTTCAGGCCACCCCAACGTTAAGCAAATGAGGGGCAAGGGAGCTTATTTTGGACACTGTTTTGGGCTGTGCCCCTCATGGAAACCTCCAGCAAGAGGTTAAAATGAGTATCTATATGGAAGAAGATGACGGCCATGTGGAAGTGTTCTGGTTTTAATTGTGGTTATTAGTGTGGTTGTTGAAAAATATGACTGGCTCCACCTGGTCTTGAATTCTAGTGTGATTCCCCTTAGAGACTGAGTTCTGGAACTGATCTCAGAGAGGTATTGCCATGAGTTTTGTTGGGATTTTAGGAGACCATGCATGAGAGTCACCCTTGGAAAATGAGATCTGTGCCCAGGAATGCTTTCCACAGAGCACAGGGAATCTCAGCCAGGTTATCACATAATTTTTTTCTGAAAGAATTAGCACCCATAGTTGAGAGTCAAAACACGCAAGGATTTTACATTGTAGACCTCAATATGCCTGGCTTTATGTGACCATTTTGCAACTCTTTGGGAAGCCTTGCCTGTGAGAGTCTTCCAGAGCTTTCATTGAAATGGGCTTCCTCACCATTTAATGGTTACTGAATTAAATGAAACCCTCAGTGCCTCCAACTTCAACCTTAAAAAATGGGCTCGATAAATACCATGAAATTTTTGAAATTCCCATTATCAGGTGGCACTGGAAAACCATTGGAGATCCTGTTGCTGATCATGAGTGTACGAGAAAGTGCCTTGATTGACTGGGTTTCACAAAAATGGTGTAGAACAGAGATACCAGTAAGTTGGAACCTGCTGAGTAGTGGGCCTACAGCAAAGGTGGGTAGGTGTGAGATAAACCATCTCTGGTGGTTTCATGTGGATTGGCCATTGGCTTTCAAATGGCTTGTGACTGACATGATGCAGCCAGCAGACCCTTATATGTAAAGGCATCTTGTTATATGGATAGGTTTCTGGGCAATGTTCAGAATCAGGTTGATATGGTCAAGGGGGCAAGCTATGTTGGATATAAGCCTGGTTGGTGCATTCTCCTGGAGACCCTGTCCCACCACACGTGACAGAACTCCCTCCAGCACTGTGTCCCAGTTGAACTCCTTGTATTTCATTAAGCCAATACCAAACTCCCAGTGCAGCAGCAAGAATCACCACGAAAAGTAGAGTATGACCAAATGGCTTCACAGTCCACACGGAGAGACACTTATCCCCCAGTTTCCACAGTTTACCCACAAAGTGAGAATTCAGCACTGCTGCCTCATTTTAATTGGAAAATAAGATACCATGTCCTCCAGGTCACATAGATGTTGACCCAGTTTTGATGGTCTCACTACATAGGATGCTAAAGCTACCGACAACAACATACATTTTAAGTGTCCCAACTCAGAGGCAGTATCTCAAGAAGTCTTTAGGCCTGCAGAGCTCCATGTTGTGGAGTGTTTACCTTGTCTTTTACTTTTGGAAACTCATCTACCACCTCCAAGGTTGTGAACTCCTCAGCATATTCCATTCCGGGTATGTATTCACAGATTTTCTAACTCTTATCCTCTAATTGTGTATTTCTTCCAGTGATGGTAATATCAAGGTATTGTTTTTAATGTGAGTGGGAAGATTTTTGTGTAGCACATATTTGCAAACACATTGGGTTTACTTTCCTATTTTCCATTTGAAATACTGAATCTCTGACACTAACCCATACCCTACTAGACTCTGACTACTAATCCTTATATGATGGAGAATAGTAACCCAAAAAGAATACAAATACCAGCAATTCAGAGAAGGCATGGTATGTAGTTGGACATCCCTTTTGCATTATATTGTGTAGGAGTTATAAATATAGTTAATGTTTATTGACATAGTTCTCCATGTGTTTTTAAAATTAACAAATATGTGAATTCCTTTTTCCCTTTTTCTGTAGCCTATTAAGCACATGTATTTTTATATGCACAAATAGAATCCTACCTGGTATCACATGTACATTCTTCTGAGGTGGCTGACATGGCAGATAAAAATTGTGAGAAGAGATCACTCCTCCTAACCTCTGTTGGAACAGAAAATTCAACCTATGGGTGAGCTTCCTAGTTGACCAACATTATGCATAAATCCATTTTCAGTAAAATGTATATTTTTGGATAAGTGGATGTTATATATTTAATGATGAATTTCGATTGGCATATATATTGCTACTTTTTAATGTCTCTGTGTGTGTGTTTGTGTGTGTGTGTGTGTGTGTGTATATATATATATATATATATATATATATATATATATATATACTCTCCCGATTTTTCAAAATATGAAATATATGTGTCTTATTATACAGTTCCTAAAATTATTCATATTCATGTATGAGGATTTATAATGAGCTTTTCACAAGATTATTCTCAGAAATATTCATCCACCTGAAATACATATTTGTTTCCTAATACTGAAAACTAACTTCAGTGAATGGTGCATACAAATCATAATATTTTGACATTGCAAGATGGCCGCGAATAGAGAGCATCATACCCAGTGTACCGCGCCACTGTGCAGGTGACTAACGACTAAGAACGACAAAAAACTATCTTGTTAGGAACTTACAGCAAAATGGGGGTGCACTGAAACCTAGAAGAAGGATTTCTAGCACTGAGGTCCGGTAAATGAGTCTCAAACATGAGCCAACTCTGCGACCGGAGATCCTGTCTGACTGATCTGCGCTACCCGTCCAGTGGCTACAGACAGCAGGGCACCACCGAGATGCGATCAATAATCACGGAGAAACGTTGATGCAGATTCTGTGGAATTCTGCCAGTAGAGTCCCCACTGAGCCCTGGGCTGAGTTCAGGGTTTCAGATGGGGAAGGAAGTGGTACAGTTCTAACCCCCACAATAGAAACTCCACGAAGGAAACCAACGGCCACCATCTTGGTGAGCTGAAGTAACGACAGCCACTCCCCTACAGATTGCAACAATAAAATGTTGTTATTCTGTTACTGTTACTCAGCTCATCTCCCATACTTCGGGGAATTTGCATCAAATCTCTCCTAGGCTTTCTGGGGGAGAGATTATCAGAGGGAGCCTGCATAAAGATAGGGGAAAACTAGAGGCACCTGACTTTCAACTCCCCCTCCCATCAGTGGTGAAAAAAACCTGTCTAGCCAGCGCTGAGAGAGGGGCAAGCGGAAAAAAAAAATCAAAACAATAAAGTGCCGGGGTTCCCAATAGCCAACTGTGCAATCAGAGATCCGGGCTGATTGAATCATGCAGCCAGGCCTGCTGTTTCAGATGGCAGGGCACCACCGAGAAGTTACCTGAAGCAGGGAGAAATGTTGCTGCGGATTCTGTGGAATCCTGCCGGCTGAGCTCCCACTGATCCCTGGGCTGAGTTTGGGAATTCAGACAGGGAAGAAAGTGGTATAGTTCTATCCCCCACAAAAGAAACTCCACCAAGGAAACCAGCGGCCACCATCTTTGAGATCTGAAGTAACCACCGCCCCTTTCCAATAGACTGCAACAATAAAACAGATGTGTGTTACTCAGCTCATCTCTCATACAGTGGGGAATTCGCATAAAATGTCTCCTAGGCTTTCCGGGGGAGGGTTAATCAGAGCAAGCCTGCATAAAGACGCAAGAAAAACTAGAGACACCTGACTTTCGACTCCCCCTACCATCAGTGGCCATAACGAAACGTGTATAGCCAGTGCTGGGGGAGGGGCAAGCGGAAAAAATCAAAACAATAGAGTGTCTGGTTTCCCAAAAGACACCCTCCACACCCAACAAACGGCAGGCACAGAGTACAGTTTGAACTGCCGAGAGGCATCACTCAGGGGAAATCTGGTCTAGAAAAAGAAACCAGGACAAGCAGGAGAAACCAAAGGACTAGAAGGCAGGCCCTTGTGACTGGGCGGCTGGAGACCGCAGGCCTGCACGTGACATTTCACCCACTGCCTGAGTGACTGGGGGGCTGAGGAATGCCCGCCCGCCGGCAACCGAGCGTGAGACTGCGTGGCTAGAGATTGCCAACCCAATGGCGACAGCCCACCTGTTGCCCGCGTGACTGGGCGGCTGGAGACCGCCTGCCCGCTGGCGACCAACCGCGCAATTGGGCGGCTGGAGACCGCCCGCCTGCCAGTGACCCAGAGGTGAAACAAACCAGAGACAGTCAAGTCCCACCCCCCAATTCGGACACCTCGGCAAGGAGCCTGGGGCCGGCCAAAGCAGAGAGGTGACATCTCTGGAGCTCGGCCTTCGGAATTACTTCCAAGCAGAATCCACTTTAGCAGGCATAGTTTACCAACACAAAGGAGAGACAACAGAGATATACAACACCAAAACAAATCTAAAGAATAAAGCAGAAACACAGCAATCAAATAGAGCTGGAAAGTAACGTGAACATCATGAAAAAACAAGGGCAAAAAAGGAGTACAAACAATGCAGGACTACTTAAATCTACAGGAGGACCTTGAAGCATCAGAAACAGGGATAGGGAAAGAACTCAAGGCATACCGAACTCAGATGGAAAGGAATATTAGAGAAGACATGAGGCAGCAAGTCCAAGCAATAAAAGTATATTTTGAAAATGAATTAAACAAACAAATTCAAATGGCAAAGAATGAGCATTACCAGGAGATAGAGATCTTAAAAAAAATATTAAACAGTAATCCTAGAAATGCAGGAAAATATAAACCAAATTAAAAACTCAAACGAGAATATTACAAATAGACTAGATCAAGTAGAAGTCAGAACATCAGATAATGAAGACAAAGTTTATCAACTTGAAAAGAATTGAGTAAACACAGAAAAGATGCTTAAATCCCACCAGGAATTTATTCAAAAGATATGGGATGTCATAAAAAAACAAAAAACAAATTTAAGAGTCATCAGGATAGAAGAAGGCATAGAGATTCAAACCAAAAGAATGGACAACATATTAAATGAAATAATTCTATAAAACTTCCCAGAGATGAATGATGGATTGGATTGCCAATTCCTGGAAGCCTACAGGACCCCAAACATTCAAAACCAAAATAGACCAACTCCAAGACATATAATTATGAAGATAGCCAACATACAGAACAAGGAGAGAATATTAAAAGCTATAAGAGAAAGGAGGCAGATTACATTCAGGGGTAAACCAATTAGGTTAACAACTGATTTTTCATCACATTCTTTGAAAGTGAGAAGATCCTGGAACAATGTAATTCAAATGCTGAAAAAAAAAAGAATTCCAACCAAGAATACCATATAAAGAAAAGTTAAGCTTCAGATTTGACAATGAAATTAAAGTCTTTCACGATAAACAAAAGCTAAAACAATTCTCAGCCAGAAAACCAGCACTGCAAAGCATTTTGTGCAAAATACTACAAGAAGAAGAGTTAAAAAATAGTGCCCAAAACTAACAGTGGGATGTATCTCAGTAAAGCGGGAGGAAAGTAACCAAAAAAGTAAAAACTATCCAAACTAAAATATAATAAATAAATAAACATGACTGGAAGTACAAATCATATTTCAATTGTAACCTTAAATGTTAATGGCCTAAATTCACTAATCAAGAGACATGTGCTAGTAACCTGGATCAAAAAAACAAATCCAACAATATTCTGCCTTCAGGAGACTCATATGATAGGAAAAGACATACACAGGCTGAAGGTAAAAGGTTGGGAAAAATCATAACACTCACATGGCCCTCGGAAGCAAGAAGGATTTGCCATACTCATATGGAATAATATCAACTTCAAACCTAAGTTAATCAAAAGGGATAAAGAATGACACTATATTCTGTTAAAAGGAATCATCCACCAACAAGAAAAAAACAATTATCAATTTGTATGCACCAAGCAATGGAGGTGCAACGTTCATAAAACAAACTCTCCTCAAGTTCAAGAGTCAAATAGACTACAACACAATAATTATGGGTGACTTCAACACACCACTCTCGGCATTAGAGTGATCCTCTAGACAAAAACTGAATAAAGAAACTATAGAACTCAACAGCACAATCAATAACATAGACTTAACCAACATATATAGAATATATCAACCATCATCAAGTGGAAACATGTTCTTCTCAGCAGCACATGGATCCTACTCAAAGATACACCATATATTATGCCATAGGGCAATTCTTAGTAAATATAAAGGCATGGAGATTATACCGTGCACCATATCTGATCATAATGGAATGAAACTGGATATCAATGAGAAAAGAAGGAAGGAAAAATCCTACATCACATGGAAAATGAACAACATGCTACTGAATGACCAATGGGTTACAGAAGACATAAAGAAGGAGATAAAAAATTCTTAGAGACAAATGACAATACAGACACAACATACCGGAATCTATGGGACACAATGAAAGCAGTTTTAAGAGGGAAATTCATTTCTTGGAGTTCTTTCCTCAAAAAAAGAAAAAAAAATCAACAAATAAATGAACTTAAACTACACCACAAAAACCTGGAAAAGGAAGAGCAAAACAACAGCAAATGTAGTAGAAGACAAGAAATAATTAAATTTAGAGCAGAAATCAACGAAATTGAAACAAAAAAAAGTTGAAAAAATTGATAAAACTAAAAGTTGGTTCTTTGAAAAAATAAATAAGATCAACAGGCCCTTAGCCACGCTAAGGAAGAGAAGAAGAAAGAGAATTCAAATTACTAACATGTGGAATAAAAAAGGCAATATCACAACAGACACTACAGAAATATAGAAGATAATTAGAAAGTATTTTGAAACACTATATTCCAATAAAATAGAATATTGTGAAGATATTGATAAATTTCTTAAGTCATACGATCTGCCCAGATGGAGTCAGGAAGACACAAACAATTTAAACAGGCCAATAACAAAGGAAGACATAGAAGAAGCAATCAAAAGACTGCCAACCCAAAAAAAGCAGTGGACCGGATGGGAATACAGCGGATTTCTACAAAACCTTCAAAGAAGAATTAAAATCAATATTTTTCAAGCTTTTTCAAGAAATAGAAAAAGAAGGAGCTCTTCCAAATTCATTCTATGAGGCCAACATCACCCTGATCCCGAAACCAGACAAAGACACTTCAAAGAAAGAATACTACAGACCAATTTCTCTAATGAACTTGGATGCAAAAATTCTCAATAAAATTCTGACAAATCGAGTACAAAAGCATATCAAAATAATTGTGCACCATCATCACGGAGGATTCATCCCTGTGATGCAAGGATGGTTCAATATACGAAAATCAATAAATGCCATTCACCACATCAATAGACTTGAAGACAAGAACTATATGATCATCTCGATAGATGCAGAAAAGCATTTGACAAAGTTCTGCATCCATTTATGTTCAAAACTCTATAAAAACTAGGGATAACAGGAACTTACCTCAACATTGTAAAAGCTATATATGCTAAACCTCAGGCTAGCATCATCCTAAATGGAGAAAAAACTGAAGGCATTCCTTCTAAAATCTGTAACAAGACAGGGATGCCCTCTATCACCACTTCTATTCAATTTAGTTCTTGAAATACTAGCCAGAGCAATTAAACAGACAAAAGAAATTAAAGGCATAAAAATAGGAAAAGAAGAATTTAAAGTATCACTATTTGCAGATGACATGATAATATATTTAACAGACACAAAAATGTCTACAAAGAAATGGCTAAAGTTAATAAATGAATTCAGAAAAGTGGCAGGATATATAATTAACACGCATAAATCAAATGCATTCCTGTATAACAGAAAAAAAACTTCTGAAATGGAAATGAGGAAAACCACTCTATTCACAACATCCTCAAATAAAATAAGATACTTGGGAATCAACCTAACAAAAGAGGTGAAAGATTTATATAATGAAAACTACAGAAATCTAAAGAGAGAAATAGAAGAAGATGTCAGAAGATGGAAACATGTGCCCTGTTCATGAATAGGCAGAACTAACATCATAAAAATGGCAATATTACGCAAAGTTCTCTACAGGTTTAATGCAATGCCAATCAAAATTCCAACGGCATTTCTTGTAGAAATAGATAAATCAATCATGAAATTCATATCGAAAAATAAAAGACCCAGAATAGCAAAAGCAACTGTAAGCAGGAAGTGTGAATCTGGAGGTATAGCGATACCAGAGTTCAAACTGTACTACAAAGCAATAGTAACAAAAACAGCATGGAACTGGTACCGAAAAATGCAGGTGGACCAGTGGTACAGAAGAGAGGACACAGAAACCAATCCACAAAATTACAACTTTCTTATATTTGATAAAGGGGCTAAAAGCATGCAGTGGTGGAAGGATAGCATCTTCAACAAATGGTGCTGGGAAAATTGGAAATCCATATGCAACAAAATGAAACTGAATCCCGTTCTCTCGCCATGCACAAAATTTAACTCAAAATGGATCAAGGATCTAGATATAAAATCAGAGACACTGCGTTTCATAGAAGAAAAAGTTGGCTACGATCTACATACTGTGGGGTCGGGCTCCAAATTTCTTAATAGGACGCTCATAGCCCAAGAGTTCTTAACAAGAATAAAAAAATGAGACTTACTTATACTAAAAAGTTTTTTTTCTCTGCAAGAGAAACAAAAAGGGAAGTAAATAGAGAGCCTACATCCTGGGAACAAATTTTTACCCCTCACACTTCAGATAGAGCCCTAATATCCAGAATATACAAAGAATTAAAAAAAAATTATCAATAAGATAACAAATAACCTAATCAACAAATGGGCCAAGGACCTGAAAAGACACTTCACCGAGGAGGACATACAATCAATCAACAAGTACATGAAAAAATGCTCACCATATCTAGCAGTCAGAGAAATGCAAATCAAACCCACCCTAAGATACCATCTCACTCCAGTATGATTGGCAGCCATTATGAAGTCAAACAACAACAAGTGTTTACGAGGATGTGGGGAAAAGGGGACACTTGTACACCGCTGGTGGGACTGCAAATTGGTGAGGCCAACATGGAAAGCAGTATGGGGATTCCTGGGAAAGCTAGGAATGGATCCACCATTTGAACCAGCTATCGCCCTTCTCGGACTATTCCCTGAGGATCTTAAAAGAGTGTACTAAAGGGATACTGCCACATCAATGATCATAGTGGCACAATTCACAATACCTAGACTGTGTAACCAACCTAGATGCAATTCAATAGATGAATGGATAAAAAAAAATGTGGCATCAATACACGATGGAAGCAGCACTAAAAAATGACAAAATCATAGAATTTGCAGGGAAATGGATGGCATTAGAGCAGATTATGCTAAGAGAAGCTAGCCAATCCTTAAAAAAACAAATGCCAAATGTCTGCTTTGATAAAAATAGGGTAACTCAGAATAGAACAGGGAGGAAGAGCATGAGGAAAAGATTAATATTAAACAAAGACAAGTGGGAGAGAAAAAGGGAGAGAGAAGGGAAAGCATATGGAAATGGTAGGAGACCCTCATTGTTACACAAAATTACATATAAGACGTTGTGAGGGGAAAGGCGGGAACAAGAGAGAGAAGTGAAAAAGCAGATGAGGAAGAGAGGGAAGATAGGATGAAAGGGGAGGGGGGATAGTAGGGGATAATAAAGGTAGCAGAGGACAACAGTCACTAATGTGACATTATGTAAAAATGTGAATGTGTAACTGATGTGATTCTGCAATTCGTATTTGGGGAAAATTGGGAGTTCATAACCCATTTCAGTCAAATGTATGAAAGATGATATATCATGAGCATTGTAATGTTTTGAAAAACCAATAAAAATAAATAAACAAAGGTTTAAAATTGAGTGGGAAGAAATCAGCTAAAAAGAAGTTGAGATGCATTCATTTTGATAAGCAGAAAGTTTGTTTTGTGTAGTTGTAAATATCACAAATTTATTTTACCAGAAAACTGGCTTTTGAAAATGAACATATATTGAGATTAAAGGATAATCCACCTACCTTCATGAAAAATTCATATCATTTCCTATATTTTTCATATTTCATTTTTTTTCGTGAATATTTTGTCATGGACCAGGTCTAGTCTTAGGCTACCTCATCTGACAAGTTCGTACAATGTGTTGGATTGTTCTTTTCATCTTTTATTTGATAGTTTGTAGCTGATAATGTGTATTTTTCCTTATCTTTATTTGGACATGCATACCCAACTATATCTTTGCATTTTATGTTTTACTGGGGAAGAGACTCATCAAAAGCTCTTTATTATATGTATCAACAATGAAACATTTAGAGCATGCAATTATTCTTAATTTTGCATGAAAATATCTTTGTACCATTTTTCTTATAAAGATGTAGAATTATTACTGTAATAAGTAACTACTTACAAGAAGAATTAAACAATTGACTTTATATCAATCATGAATATGAAAATTAATAAAATAAGTATTTGGCAATAAATATGCAATTGATAGAAATTAAAATCACAAGAAAGCCATTTAAAATGTCAGTGCATATGGTCCTTAAATAAAAGGTTGTTCAAATAAAATTTCACTAATTCATAAGAGTTAATATGCCATATCACAGCTTAATGTAATATAAAAACTTAAATGATAAGTATTGATAAATAAGAATGATACCTGTTTACTTAAATATGTTTATTTGATTTTCACTGTAAGCTGTTAATTCTAGAAGACTTGAAAATTAAGAAAGACTTGGTCTATATTATTTCTAACAGGCTAATCAAAGTACTTTTAAATATATATGTATATATATCATATGTAATACATATGCATGAATATAGATACATATGTATAATAAATGTATTGTAATATATCTATAGGTTATTATAATTATTAAATTTTCTCAAGAAAAAAGAATGACTATAAAAAAATTCTTAAATGTAAAT
This sequence comes from Callospermophilus lateralis, assembly GCF_048772815.1. Lineage (NCBI taxonomy): Eukaryota > Metazoa > Chordata > Mammalia > Rodentia > Sciuridae > Callospermophilus > Callospermophilus lateralis. The sequence continues at coordinate 440,065 of NW_027512516.1, read as the reverse complement.
TTCATAGCATATTACTGTTTGTAATGACATGAGAGAAAAACTCCTATGGAGGGAAAATGAAAAAGGAAGAGAGAGAAGGGGGAAAATGAGGAAGAAAGTGAGTAAAGAAGAGGGAGAGGAGTGTTTGATTATAAGATAAATGTGGAGGGTCTGGGTGTCTGGCTCAGTGGTAACATGCTTGGCTAGCATGTGTGAGGCACTGGGTTATATTCTCAGCACCACATATAAATAAATAAAATGAGGTCGATCAACAACTGAAAAAATAAAAAAAAAAATAAAAAAGTAGAAATATTACCAAAATTCTAAGTTTTTATGAATGCTAAATAAAAAAATGTTACATAGCCTTATGTAATTTCTAGACTCCCCAAAATAGTCATTTAATGATAGATTACTAGTGCGATAACTAAAAATCCATTGCTCTTTCCTCGACATTCTGTGGCATGCTAGTGCTAAAATAAATTGTATTATAACACCAAAAAATATTCTAATATTTCTACAGTAACTGACCCAGTTTAACATAAATGCAAGAAGATTCCTATGGGATATAATTGTATTTTGACGTTCAATTTTATTCAACACTGGTACATTACTATTTGTCCAGTTTATGCACATCATAGTATGTATATTTCATTCACAATTTAGCAAATTTATACGCATTTGTTTTACTTTCAATCACTTCCTGCTTCAGAACACATGTATTCCTCCACGTTTCTTGACTGCTCCTTTCATGAGACTTTTTTCCAAAGACATTATTTTTGATTTCCATTATCATTTTTGAAGCAAAACTCACACACCTGTCATGATAAACCGTAAACCTAATATTACCATTAGATGTAAAACTGGTGGGAATGAATGATTGTATATCAATATAAGATTTCTTGTATACTTTCAAATATCAATTCAATCCATTGTTTAAAGTGGAACCAGTTATATTATTTATTCACAGTATGGTCTATTCATGCATTGTCTCTATATTGATAGACACAGGGTACACCTCTGTGTACCCTCAATAATAATTTGTATATCTTCAAAATTTTGCTCACAGAAATGGTGGAAGAAAGACTCATGTCAACTGATCTACATATACATTTTATCACAGTAATATTCTGGACACAAAATGCAAAGGTCACACTTAGGATTGTCCCGAAGCCTAAATGGAAAGTGAACATAGATTACTAAAAACATCCATGTCTTGGATGCCTAATTCTCTCAAATGTCAATCCTATTGGTGAGTACATATTTGTTTCTTCCCAAGATTATATATTCAACCACAACCATGTTGAAAATGTCTAATCCTATCACTCACTTTATATTTTGTCTGATTTCCTAATGTCTCTATTGATATCTCTTTTCCTACATATTTTCCCCAGTTCATCATAGTGACTGATTCTTCACATGTGCTGAAATTTACATTCACTCTTTATCCGAAACCCTATTGCTAAAGAACTTTTTGTCCAAATACTATACTCACTCTTTTTTCTAAACCTACCGACTATCTACCTAATCCTACCGACTATCCCTTTTTGACTGGATGAACTCTTCAACAATCAATCATCCAAGGTACAAGGTCCTATGCCATTGTATATTGACTTATCTGAGACATCTGTGCAGAACATAATTCAAAGATAAGTATCCAAATCATGGGCCCAATGCCTTTCTGGTATTCAAATCTTACCTAGATTTCAGTTTTCATAATTACATTTCACCTGTATATTCTTATAAATATTGCAGGTTCCCAATACCATTATTCATCCAACAGAATGATTCCTACCACAAATCGAACATGTTATTAATCCTAACTATACATTTTTCCCTCAATCCAACTTTACAGAAGAGCAGGGACAGAGTTGGTCTTACAATACAGGGGTGTAGGGGACCTTCCACCTGTTGACAACCTCAAAGGTCCATGCAGATATGATCCCTGGAGAAGATGCAGGCAGCTATGAAAGGCCTGAGAGAGCAAACGTCATCTTCCATGGCAAACAACCCGGTCAGGTTAAAAGCATGTGTCTGAATCATCCTCTCTCTTCTTAATGTAGGGAAGATTGACCAAACTAGGCCTGTGTGGAGAGCTGTTCCCAGGTGCCTATTGTTTCTATACCATTCGAACTTGTGAAAGTGTCACAGGAAGTAGGCGCATCCTCCATATTATGAGACCCTAGGAAGCAAATGTTAGGACAAAGTGGTTGCAAATGCAGTGACCACATTCAGTTCCTGAAGGAAGTGACCTCACCTCACATCCTTGTTGATGGAACTCTCCGAATTTGGGTTCCAGGAAGCCAGGCATCCAGACCCAGTCCAAGCTCCAGTCACAGTGGTCTCACTTGTTTGGATTTACCAAGGACAGAGTCAGTCTTTTGTGGTACCTAGTGATGTGAGGATGGCCAAATGCCAGGAAAGTTCTGAAGAGGGGCCCTTCCAGAGAAAGAAGTTAGAGGCTCACTGCTGTCTCCTGACAACTTCACAGAGTTGACCCAGGAGACCAGATCTGAGACAGGACAGGCCATTTCTGGGGAACATAGTATTGCCCTCCAGTCAGAGGACACTCTGGATAGTTTCAGACCTACTTGGGGGAAGGAGGTGACTTCGTGGGTGTTTGAGTGGGTTTGTGGTTTTTTCTCATGTTCTGAGAATAGTTAGGAAAGGGGGTTTGTTTGGTTTAGAGTGAACTGTTTCTAGTTAGTCCTTTGACAAGGCGAGTGTTTCTATGTCTGTGTATCCCACTGTGTCCATGGTTGTAGACATTAGAAAAGAGAATGCCTCAATGGGTGTGTCCTGTCAAAGAGAAAACTTCCAAGCATTCATCCTGCCCATTTTATAAATGGACTGTGGCTTGCCTTATCATTGGGCAACAACTATTATTTTTTTACGTTCCTGTATCCTTCCTGAATTCTGGCCACTCTCCAAAATAGGCTCATGGTTTTGTGTACAAGATATGTACCACTTCCAAGCTCTGTGACATGGCCATGTACTGGATAGCTGAAGGGAATGCATCTCAGAAAACTCTGATATCAGTGTGACCAGTAAAGTCTCAGTGGAGAAACCCTGCTTTGGGCCTTTTGATTACCTATTGTTATGTTGCCCTGAATATCAGGAACATCTTTTCCTCAGGCTACTCCTTCCTGAAGCCTGAAGAAAACAGTTTTCACATGGAAATGAATGGGCATTTTACCTTTGTGTTTTACAATAAAACCTTCACAGAGATTAGGCTCTCATTAACTTAAAAATACTTTTAAATTTTATCTAAGTGTAAAAAGTAACATGTAACTGTACATATCTTTTTGATAACAAGTCCAATTATACAACACAAATGATACACATTAATCTCCAACATGTTTTTATTTTAAGCCTAGAATTACCATACAACCTTAGAACATTTCTGTTTTCATACTTATATTTCACTTCTATAGTCTTATAAATATCGCAGGTTCCCAATAACATTATTCATGCAGCAGAGAGATTCCTAACCCAAATCAAACATGTTATTAACCCTAACCATACACTGTTCCCTCAATCTAACTTTACAGAAGAGCAGGGAAAGAGTTGGTCTTACAATACAGGAATTTAGGGGATCTTCCACCCGCTGAGAACCTCAAACGTCCATGCAGAAATGAACCCTGTAGAAGATGTAGGCAGCTATGAAGGACCTGAGAGAGTAAGAGTCACCTTCCACGGCCAACAACCTGGTCAGGATGAAGGGTTGTGTCTGAATCTGCCTCTCTCTTCTTAATGTAGAGAAGATGGACCAAAACAGGCCAGTGTGGAGAGCTGCTCTGGAGTGCCTATGGATGATATACCATTCTAACTTGTGAAAGTGTCACAGGAAGTAGGGGCAGCCTCCATCTCATGGGGCCTTGGAAGCAACAATTAGGACAATGTGTTTGCCAAGGCAGTGACCTCATTCAGTTCCTGAAGGAAGTGACCTCACCTCACTTCCTTGGTGTTCGAAATCTCTGAACATGTGGTCCAGGAAGCCAGGCACCCACAGCCAGTCCCAGTCCCAGTCCCAGTGATCTCACTTGTTTGGATTTACCAAGGACAGAGTCAGTCTTTCTTGGTACCTACTGATGTGAGGATGGCCAAATGCCAGTAAAGCTCTGAAGAGGGCCCTTTCCTGAGAAACCAGGTTGTGGCTCACCGTTGGCTCCTGTCAACTTCACAGAGTTGAACAAGGAGAACAGATCTGAGACAGAACAGGCCATTTCATGGAAACATAGTATGGCCCACCAGTCAGAGAACACTGCGGATAGTCACAGACCTACTTGGGGGAAGGAGGTGCATTTGTGGGTGTGGGTGTGTGTTTGTGGTTTTGTCTCATGTTCTGAGAATAGGTAAGAAAGGCAGTTTGTTTTGTTTGGAGTTAATTGATTCTAGTAAGTCGTTTGAAAAGGCGAGTGTTTCTAGGTCTGTGTATCCCACTGTGTCAGGGGTTGTAGACATTAGAAAAGAGAATGCTTCAATGGATGTGTCCTGTCTAGTAGAAAGCTTCCCCGAATTCATACTTCCCATTTATGAATGGACTGTGGCTTGCATTATTGATGGGCAACCCCTGATATCTTCCTAAGTTCCTGTTTTCTTTCTGAATTCTGGCCACTTTCTAGAATAGGCTCATGGTTTTGTGTCCAAGATGTATACCACCACCAAGCTCTGTGACATGGCCATGTACTGGATAGCTGAAGGGAATGGCGAGCAACTCAGAAAACTCAGATATCAGTGTAATCAGGAAAGTCTCAGTGGAGAAATACTGCTTTGGTTACCTATTGTTCTGTTGCCCTCAATGTCAGGAAGGTCTTTGCCTCTGGCCACCCCTTTGGGAAGCCTAAAGAAAACAGTTTTCAAATGGAAATCAATGGGCATCACCTGTGACTCTTTGCTTAATTGCATTGGAAAGGGATATGTCTGAATCAGGCTCTAGGTCCTGTGTTAGGCTTTGGCTTAGATTCTCAGCACATGATGGATGTAAAGAAAATCCCATGTTTGCATCCAAAACCAAATTGGCCAAAAGAGCAGTCATTATGGAAGAAGTCTCTCGCCTTCCCCTGTAAGGTTCCTGACCTCCATCAAGTGAGAATAGGAACCTTTGGATCAAATGAGTTCTTCAAAGCCCTTTAGAGGCTATCCCATAGGTGCTTGGGTTTTCTCCAGAATCCAAATCACATAAAGAATCTATACCTGACAGTCAGTAGGCCTCAAATTGGAGGAGCAAAGCAATATTAATAGCAGGCCTATTTGATCACTCCTGGTTCCCCGGATGAGTGTCCAGGACACCCTGACTTTAGGCAAATGAGGGGCAATGGAGGTTATTTTGGACACTGTCTTGGGCTGTGCCCCTCATGGAAACCTCAAGCCAGAGGTAATGATGAGTGTCCATATGGAAGAAGATGAGGGCCATGTGGGAGTGTTTTGGTTTTAATTGTGGTCATGTGTGGCCGTTGGAATAGATGACTGGGTCCACCTTGGCTTTTACTCTGTTGTGATTCCCCTTAGAGACTGAGTTGTGGACCTCACCTCAGAGACGTATTGCCATGAATTGTGTTGGGATTTTAGGAAGATTCACATGAGAGTCACCCTTGTAAAATGAGATCTAGGCCCAGGGTGGCTGTTCACCGAGCACTGGGAATCTCAGCCAGGTTACCACATGATTTTATTCTGAAAGACTTGGCAGCCATATATGAGAGTCAAAACACACATGGATGTCACAATGTAGATCCCAATGGGCCTGGATTCATGTGATCATTTGGCCACTGTTTGGGAAGCCTTGCCTGTGAGACTTCTGCAGAGATTTCATTGAAATGAGCTTCCTAACCATTTAATAGTTCCAGAATGAAATGAAACACACAGTGCCTCCAACTTCAACCTTGAAAAATGGGTAGATAAATACCAAGAAATTTTTAAACTTCCCATGACCAGGTGGCACTGGAGAATCTTTGGATATCCTGTGGCTGATCATGAGATTACAAGACAGTGCTTTGATTGACTGGTTTTCATAAAAATGGTTCAGAACAGAGATACGAGGAAGTTGGAGCCTGCTGAGAGGTGGGCCTACAGCAGTGCTGGGCAGGTGTGCAATAAAACAACTGTGGTGGGGCCATGTGGATCTTCCATTGGCTTCCAAATGACTTGTGACTGACATGGTGCAGCCAGCAGACCCTTGTATGTAAAGGCATCTTGTTATATGGACAGGATTCAGGGCAATGTTTAGAATCAGATTGCTATGGTCAAGGGGGCAAGTCATGTGGGATATAAGCCTGGTTGGTGCATTCTCCTGCAGACCCTGACCTACCAGAAGTGACAGAACTCACTCTCGCACCAGGTAACAGTTGAATTCTTTGTATATCATGAAGCAAATACCAAAATCCCAGTGCAGCAGCAAGAAACACGACGAAAAGTGGAGGATGACCAAATGGCCTCACAGTCCACATGTGGATACACTTATCCCCCAGTTGCCACAGTTTACCTACTAAAGAAAATTCAGCACTGCTGCCACATATTCAGTGGAAAATAAGAAACCATGTCCTCGAGGTAACATAGATGCAGACACAGCTTTGATTGTCTCACTACAATGGAAGCTAAATCTCCCGACAACAACATATATTTCAAGTGCCCAAACTCAGAGTGAGTTTCTCAAGAAGGATTTAGGGAACCAGAGCTCCATGTTTGTGGACTGTTTTCCCTGTCCCTTACTTTTGAAATCTCCTCTTCCGTCTTCAAGGTTGTGAACTCCTGAGCATATTCCATTCCAGATATTTATTCACAGATTTTCTAACTCTTCTCCTCTAATTGTGCCTTAGTCTCCGTGATTGTAATGTCAAGGCATCCCTTTCTCTTTATCCTATTCAGCACATGTATTTTTACATGCAATTATAGAATCTTACCTGATACCACAAGTACATTCTTGTGAGGTGACTGACTTAGCAGATACAAATTGTAAGAGATCACTCCTCCTAAAAGCTGTTGGAACTGAAAATTCAATCTATGAGTGAGCTTCCTTGTTTAAGAACATTATACATAAATCCATATTCAATAAAATAAATACATTTGGATCTGTAGATGACATATATTTCATGGTGAATTTCAATTGGAATATATTATGCTATTTTTAATGTCTGTGTGTTTGTGTATGTATATATATATATACACACTCTCCAGATTTTTCAAAATATGAAATATATGTCTTGTTATACACTCCCTAAACTCATTCATATTCAAGTATGTGTATTTATAATCAAATTTTCACAAGAGTATTCTCAAAATTATTCATTCACCTGAAATACATATTTGTTTCCTAGTACTGAAAACTATCTTCAGTGAAAGGTGCATACAAATCCTAATATTTCCACAGTAACTGAACCAGTTTAACATCAATACAAGTCGATTCCTATGGGACATGTTGTGCATTTTGACATTTATTTTATTCAACACTGGTACATTACTATTTCTTCAGTTTATGCTCATCATATCAAATATATTTCATCCAAAAGTTTGCAAATTTATAGGCATTTTGTTCACTTTCAATCACTTTATTCTACAGAACACATGTATTCCTCCATGTTTTTGATGGGTCTTTTCATGAGACTTCTTTCCAAACACATTATTTTCGATTTCCATGATCACTTTTGAAGCAAAACTCAAAGACACTTCGTGATAAACCATAACCCTAATATTACCATTAGATGTATTGCTGGTTGGAATGAATGATGGTATATCGATATAAGATTTCTTATATATTTTCAGATATGAATTCAATCTATTATTTAAAGTGGGACCAGTTATATTATTGATTCACAATGTGGTCTATTCATGCACTATCTCTATATTCATAGACACAGTGTACACCTCTTTGTACCACCAATACTAATTTATAGGACTTCATAACATTGCTCCCAGAAATGCTGGAAGAAATACTAATGTCACGCGATCTACATATACATTTTATCACAGTAATATTCTGGACACAAAATGCAAAGGTTACACTTATGATTGTACCAAAGCCTAAAAGGAAAGTGAACAGGGATTACTAAAAACATCCATGTCCACATTGCCTAATGCTCTCAAATGTCAATCCTATTGGTGACTACATATTTGTTTCTTCCTAAGATTATATATTCAAACTCAACCCTGTTCAAAATGTCTAATCCTATCACTCACTTTGTACTTTCCCTGATTTTGTAATGTCTCTATTATTATCTGATTTCCTACATATTTTCCAAAGTTCATCATTGTGACTGAATCTTCATATGTGCTGACATTTACCTTCACCCTCTAACAGAAACCCTATTGCTAAAGAAGTTTTTTTTCCAAATCCTATACTCACTCTCCTTCCAAAACCTACCAACTATCTTCCTAATCTTACCTACTATCCCTTTTTGACTGGATGTTCTCTTCCACATTCAATCATCCAATGTACAAGGTCCTATGCCATTGTATATGGATTTATCTGAGACATCTGTGCAGAAAGTAAGTCAACACTAAGTATACCAATGAAGGGCCCAATGCCCTTCAGGGTTTCAAATCTTAGATTTCTGTTTTCATACATATATTTCACCTACATATTCTTATAAATATCGTAGGTTCCCAATAACATTATTCATCCAGCAGAATAGTTCCTAACACAGATTGAACATGTTATTAACCCTAACCATACACTCTTCCCTCAATCTAACTTTACAGAAGAGCAGGGACAGAGTTGGTCTTACAAGACAGAAATTAAGGGATCTTTCACCTGCTGAGAACCTCAAAGGTCATTAAAGATGATCCCTGGAGAAGATGTAGGAAGCTATTAAGGACCTCAGAGAGCAAAAGTCATCTTTCATTGCAAACAACCTGGTCAGGATGAAGGGTTGTGTCAGAATCAGCCTCTCTCTTCTTAATGTAAAGAAGATGCAGCAAACCAGGCCTGTGTGGAGAGCTGTTCCTGGGTGCCTATGGTTTTATACCATTCTAACTTGTGAAAATGTCAGAGTAAGTAGGTGCAGCCTCCATCTCATGGGACCCTTGGAAGCAACTGTTAGGACAAAGTGGTTGCCAAGGTATGGACCTCATTCAGTTCCTGAAGGAAGTGACCTCACCTCACTTCCTTGTTGATGGAATTCTCTGAACTTGGGATCCAGAAAGCCAGGCATCCAGAGCCAGTCCCAGTCACAGTCCCAGTGGTCAAAATTTTTCGGATTTACCAAAGACAGAGTCAGTCTTTCTTGGTACCTACTTATGTGAGGATGGCCAAATGCCAGGAAGGTCTGAAGAGGGGCCTTTCCTGAGAAAGCAGATAATGGCTCACCACTGGCTCCTTACAGATTCACAAAGTTGGCCACAGAGACTAGATCTGAGACAGGACAGCCCATTATGAGGGAATTTCTTATGGCCCACCATCAAACGACACTCCGTATTGTCACAGACGTACTTGGGGGTCTGTGTGGGTGTGGGTGTGGGTATTGGTTTGTGGTTTTGTCTCATGTTCTGAGAATAGGTAAGAAAGTCGATTTGTTTGGTTTGGTGTGAACTGATTCTAGTAAGTCGTTTGACAAGGCTAGTCTTTCTATATCTGTGTATCCCACTGTGTCCATGGTTGTAGACAATAGAAAATAGAATGCATAAATACATGTGTCCTTTCTAGTAGAAATCTTCCCAGCATTCATTCTGCCCAATTTATGAATGGTCTGCGGCTTGCCTAATGGATTGGCAACACCTAATATCTTCTTAAGTTCCTGTTCTCTACCTGAATTATGGGCAACCTCCAGAATACACTCATGGTATTGTGTCCAAGATATGAACCACCTCCACGCTCTGTGATACGGCCATGTACTAGAGAGCTGAAGGAAATGATGAGCATCTCAGAAAACTCAGATATCAGTGTGACCAGGAAAGTCTCAATGGAAAAACCCCGCTTTGGGCCTTTTGCTTACATATCCTTCTGTTGCCCTGAATGTCAGGAAGGTCTTTGCCTCAGGCTATGCCTTTTTGAAGCCTGAAGAAAACAGTTTTCAAATGGAAATGTATAAACATTACCTGTGGCTCTTTCTTAATTGCTTTGGAAAGGGATGTGTCTGAATCAGCCTCTTGGCCCTGTGTGAGGCTGTGGCTTAGATTCTCAGCACCTGATGGATCTAAAGAAAAATCCCATCTGTGCATGCAAATCAAAAAGCCAAAAGAGCAGTCATTTTTAATGAAGTTTCTCGCCTTCCTCTGTAAGGTTTCTGACTTCCATCATTGAGAATATGGATCCTTTGGGTCAAATGAGTTCTTCAAAGCCCTGCAGACACTAGACCATAGGTTCTTGGGTTTTCTCATGACTCCAATTAACATAAAGAATCTAAACACCACAGTCAGTAGGCCTCAAAATTGAGAATAAGAGCAATATTAACGGCAGGCCTCTTTGAACACTCCTGGTTCACAGGAAGGATATCCCGGCCACACTGACTTTAGGCAAATGGATGCAAGGGAGCTTATTTTGGACACTGTCTTAGGCTGTGCCCCTCATGGAAACCTCCAGCCAGAGGTTATGATGAGTGTCTATATGGAAGAAAATGAGGGCCATGTGGGAGTGTCTTGATTTTAATTGATTTTAATTGCGGTCATTTGTGTGGCGCTTGGAATAGATGACTGGGTCCACCTGGGCTTGAACACTGGTGTGATTCTCCTTAGAGACTGAGTTGTGGAACTTACCTCAAAGAAGTATTGCCTTGTATTGTGTTGGGATTTTAGGAGGCCATGCATGAGAGTCGCCCTTGGAAACTGGGATCTATGCCCAGGTTGGCTTTCCACAGAGCACTGGGAATCTTGGGAAGGATATCACATGATTTTATTCTTAAAGACTTGGCAGCCATAGTTGCAAGTCAAAACACATATGGACCTCAAATTGTAGACCTCAATAGGTCTGGCTTCATGGGACCTTTTGGCCTGTCTTTGGGAAGCCTTGCGTGTGATAGTTCTCCAGAGCTTTCATTGAAATGGGCTTCCTCTCCATTTAATCATTCCTGAATGAATTGAAACCCACAGTGCCTCCAACTTCACCCTTGAAAAATGGCTAGATAAATACCTTTAAATTTTTGACATTCCCATGACCAGGTGGACCTGGAGAACCTTTGGATGTCCTATTGATGACCATCAGTGTACCAGACAGTGCCTTGATTGACTGGGTTTCATGAAAATGGTGTAGAACGGAGATGCCAGTAATTTGGAGCCTGCTGAGTAGTCGGCCTAGAGCAGTGGTGTGCTGGTGTGTGTTAAAACATCTGTGGTCGGGTCATCTGCATCTGCCCTTCGCTTCCAAATGGTTTGTGACTGACATGGTACAAGCCCCAGATCCTTGTATGTAAAGGCATCTTGTTATATGGAGAGGATTCAGGGCAATGTTTACAATCAGATTGCTATGGTCAAGAGGGCAAGCTATGTTGGATAGAAGCCTTGTTGGTGCATTCTCCTGCAGACCCTTACCCACCACACGTGACAGAACTCCCTCCATCACTGTGTCCCAGTTGAACTTCTTGTATTTTGTGAAGCAAATATCAAACTCCCAGTGCAGCTGCAAGAAACACCACAAAAATTGGAGGATGACCAATGGCTTCACATTCCACTCTGGGAGACACTTAGCCACCAGTGGCCACAGTTTCCCTACAAAGAGAGAATTCAGCACTGCTGCCTCATGTTCATTGGAAAATAAGAAACAATGTCCTCTAGGTCACATAGATGCTGACCCAGCTTTGATCGTCTCACTATAAAGGAAGCTAAAGCTCCTAAAAACAACCTCAGATGAAGTTTCTCAAGAAATATTTAGGCCGGCAGAGCTCCATGTTTGTGGTGTTTTTACCCTGTCCCTGACTTTTGGAAACTCCTATACCACCTCCAAGGTTGTGAACTCCTGAGCATTTTCCATTCCAGATGTGTATTCACAGATTTTCTAACTCTTCTCCTCTAATTGTGTCTTACATGGGATGAAGGTAATGTCAAGGCATTGTTCTGAATACACATTGGATTCTTTTTCCAATTTTCCATTTGAAATACTGAATCCCTGACTGTCAGGCGTAGAAGGAATTCACCTTCAAAGAATAGCCTGACACTTACAAGAAACAGCCCCCATGGAGACATCCTGTCTGGGAGACATCCTGTAGCCAACTGTGTCTCTTAGACATCCTGTTGCCATCTGTATTCCTGAAACATCCTGAGTTTATCTCACCTTGTGAAGACATCCAGGAACTTTGGATAAGAGAGCTTTCCCATCTCCAGCATATAAATGCCCCTGTGTGAAAAATAAAAGTTTGCAGCTTGATCAGAACTCCTGTCTTGCTGTCATCTCTCGTGTCTCTTGTCCCTTCATTCCTCCGCATCTAGGTTTGCTGCCCCTGTTGATGTGTCTTTCCAGCCGTGACTACTGGCACCCACTGACTGGGGCTCAAGCCTTTGACTGATTGGGAACCCCGTCCTCCTGGAAGACTTCATCAAGTGGAGCTCGCGATTGCCTCAGCAGACACCACAAAGAGACAGATCCAGGAGGAGAGTGGGGATGACGCACGGTGAGTGACCCACCATGGGACAAGCAGTTTCGTCACATGATTTGTTTTTGTCAGGCCTCAAGGAGTTCTTCAAGACATGAGGGGTGCGTGTTAAGAAAAAGGACTTAAAATTTTTCTTCTAATACATAGGAGAATTGTGTCCATGGTTTCACATTGAAGTGACCATTGATGGCAAAAGATGGCTTAGAGTAAGAGACTGTTTAAAAGATTATTATGAAACCTTTGGCCCAGAAAAAGTGCCAGTTCCCACCTTTTCTTACTGGAACTTAATTAATGAAATTCTTAAAAGTTCACCCTTTGACAATGGTACCTTACAACTTGTCAGGATTGGAGAAGAGACTATGCAAAACACCTCTCGTCTCCCCACGGCATGCCCATCAGTTAGTATAGACATTGACCCTTCTCAGTCTCCCCAGGACCCTGGGAACCTTCCTAGTCCCCCTCAAAATACCACCCTAATGAATAAGGCTCCAATGGTTACCAAACACCTTTATCGAGTTTTAAATCCCAGAGACACATTGACCCCTGGGACGGAGGCTACCTTGGAGAAGGAAACAGCAAGCTACCATTCAGAAGATGTGCCACCTCTCAGGACCCTGCCACAGCCTATAGGACTTACACATCTACCTACCTCCTATATCCCTCCTGCCTTTTGTGCTCCAGCCTTTCAGGAGCAAAATGCAACCCAGATATTTTTCCCCACTTCCCTTGCCTAGCCTGGCTCCCTTGTGAGAGTCTCTCCAACATAGACGGGAACAGATCAAACTTTTAAAAGAATTAAGATCCCTAGACTCTGAGCTCTGTTCATTAGCCTTAGGCACGGAGTCAATGCAAGCTGGCCCACGGCGGTCTAATACAAAGGCTAAGCCACTCCATCAGCCTGTTCTCGCCTTCCCAGTCACCCGCAGTCAGATAGATAAGCCTGCCCAGGCTGAGGTCAAAGACTTAGACGAGGATCAAGAGGAGGAAGTGGGGGAAATGGATCAAGGAGATCAGGACTCAGAGGATGAGGAGTTCACCCCTAGGCAGGAAGGAACCCAGAGTGTCTACAAAAAAATTAAGCCTGCGTTTTCTTGAAAAACATAAAAAGACTTGTGCTCACAATGGCCCCACTGTGCCCTACAAGTTGACTTTATTAGAAAGCCACAGCGCACAATGACTTACTCCCAATGATTGGAAATTTTTAGACCGAGCTACCCTCAGTGCCGGAGATTTCCTGTTATGGAATGCAGATTTCGAGGAACACTGTCAGGAAACTGCTCAAAAAAAATTAACTAAGGCCTCCTCTAAATCCTGAACTTATGTTAAGCTAGTGGGCTATGCGCCATTTGACACTAAAAGTAAATAGGCACGTTTCCCTGCTGGAATTTTGGCGCAGATTCAGATGGCTTGCTTACATGCTTGGAGATGCCTCCCTCAAACTGACTCGGCTACCACTTCTTTGGCAAAAATTTGACAAGCACCCAACGACCCTTATAGAAACCTTGTTCCCCAGCTTAACCTAGCTGCAGAATGCTTGCTTGGACCAAGCGAAAGCAAAAGAACTTTTGTAAAACATCTTGCCTTTGAAAACGCCAACCCGGCATGTCAGGATGTTCTTTGACAACATAAGGAAAAAGGGAAACTTTCGGACTTTATTAGACTCTGTGCAGGGGTGGGTGCAGCCCATGCCATGGGTCTCGCCCTACATGCCCCCTTTACCAAGGCCTTTCACAATCCTGGCTCATGTACTTGCTTTACTTGTAAACAACCTGGCCATTTTGCACGCAAGTGTCTGAAAGACAAACAAAGCCTAGGAATATCGTCTCCTCAAACTGGGGCTAAACCGCCCCCAGCTACCCTTTGTTCTAGATGTGGTAAATGTCATCACTGGGCCAGTAAGTGTAGATCTAAGACAAATGGCCTCAGACAGCCTATTTCTTCCTGCTTCTCAGGAAACCCCCTGCGGGGCCAGCCCCTGGCCACGACCTCCCCCAGGACAAAACCAGGGGCAATAAGGTTTATTCCCTTCCAAACTCCAAACCTACCACAAAATTCTTCCCCACAATTGCCTCCCTCCAACTAGCCACCCCAGGCAGCGCAGGATTGGACCTCTGTGCCACCACCGATACAATATTAGACTCAATGCAAGGGCACCAGATAATACCCACTAGAATTATGGGTCCCCCTTCATCTCATACGAGTGCCCTTATTCTTGGAAGAGCCTCTGCTACCTTAAATGGTGTTCAGGTCTTCCCTGGCATTAATGATAATGATTTCACTGGAGAAATAAAAATACTAGCAACAGCTATTAATGGAGTTGCGGCCATCCCAGCAGGAACAAGACTTGCACAATTAATATTCCTTCCCTTGGATTCAGGAGGCACTTCCACCGCCCAAACATACAATGGGGGACAGCCTCCCTCGGCTCCTCTGATGTATATTGGGTTCAGCCCATTTCTCACAATAGACCCACCCTTACCTTACTTATTGAAAAAAAGGAATTCCAAGGAATTCTAGATACTGGAGCTGATGCCACAATTATTTCTCACAAATACTGGCCATCAGGTTGGCCCATCACCCCATCCTTGAATGATCTAAAAGGGTTAAGAGTCAAAAAATCCCCATGTCAGTTCTAGGGCTCTTAGCTTTACTGATAAAGAGGGTAATAAGGTGACTGTCACTCCTTTCATTGTTCCTGACCTCCCTGTTAACCTATGGGGCCGAGATATTTTGAGTCAAATGGAAGTCATTCTTGCCAGTCCCAATTCCATGGTGACTCATCAAATGCTTCGTATAAATTTTGTCCCTGGTACAGGCCTTGTGAGACTGAGACAAGGACTGGTGGGGACTATAAAACCCATAAAAAAACAAATACATATGGACTTGGGTATTCTGATTTTTAGTGTCGGTTCCTGACCCTCCTGTACCCCATGCAGATAAAATTATTTGGGAGACTCAGACTCTTTTGTAGGTGGATCAGTGGCCCCTTACCCCCCCAAAAAATTGGAGGCTGCCTCCATGTTAGTGCAGGAACAGCTGGCAGCCGGCCATGTAGAGCCCTCAACCTCACCATGGATTACTCCTATTTTTGTTATCAAGAAAAAATCAGACAAGCGGCATCTTTTACAATATTTGTGTGTCAGTAATAAAGTTATGTGCCTGATGGGAGCACTACTGCCTCGAATTCCCACACCAATGGCTATTCCCAAAACTATTGTAAAATGGTTATTGACTTAAAAGTTTGCTTTTTTACCATTCCTTTACATCCTGAGGATAGACCCTATTTTGCCTTTAGTCTCCCTTGCATTAATTTCCACGGCCCTATGCAGAGATTTCAATGGAAGGTTCTTCCCCAAGGTATGGCCAACAGCCCTAGTCTTTGCTAAATATAAGTTGTTCAAGCAGTAGACCCTGTGAGAGAGTGATGACCACAATTTTATGTTTTACATAATATGGATGAATTTTTAATTGCTGCACCTAATTACCATGACCTTAATAATTGTTACTTGGACCTTTAGAAAACCCTCACTACCTTGAGACTATGGATAGCTCCTGATAAGGTTTAAACACAGGACCCTTATACCTATTTGGGCCTTAAACTTCAAGATAATCAGATCCAAATTCATAAAATACAACTGCGTGTGAACCATCTTCACACCCTTAATGATTCTCAAAAATTACTGGGAGATGTTCAATGGCTAAGAACATATTTAAAATTATCCACTTGTGTACTTTTGCCCCTTAATGATATTTTGAGAGGTGATTCCTACCCTTCCTCCCCTCAAAAGCTTACTCCCGAGAGGCATGACAGGCATTAAACCAAGTCACAGAGGCCATTGCCAAACAGTTTGTTACACAAATTTCTTATAACCTTCCTCTGGTTCTGGTTCTTTTACACACTCCTCATATACCCTCAGGAAAATTTTGGCAGTGATATCCATATTTTAAAAATAAAGGCTTCCCCTTGCTTTGGGTCCATTTATCCACCACATCCTCCAAGTTTATTACTGTTTATCTTGCTCAGGTAGCTTCTATTATTATTAAAGTCGTTTGCTTTCTCGACAACATTTTGGCAAAGACCCTGATAATATTTTAATTCCATATACTAATGACCAAACCCAATTTTTACTACAGAGAGGGGATGAATGGGGTATTGCCCAATCAGGCCATTTGGGAACAATTGATAACCACGTCCCCAGTGACACCCTTTTACATTTTGTCCAGATACATCCATTTATTTTTCCCAAAATTACTCAAAAGGCTCCCAGTTCCAAGCCCTTACTGTCTTTACAGACGGTTCCAGTAATGGCTGTGCGGTCTTTGTTGTCAATAACCAGCCTACAACCTTTGATACTGTCTATCATTCAGCACAGTTTGTGAAATTGTTTGCCATAACACAAGTTTTTATAACATTTTGTGATAATCCTGTTAATATTCATACAGACAGTGCCTACATTGCTCATTCTGTGCCCCTGCTGGAGATTTCACCCGCCATTAAAGCTTCTTCCAATGCGGCCTTTCTGTTTCACCAGCTTCAGCAGCTAATTCAGGCCAGACAACACCCATTTTTCTTAGGACACATCAGGGCACACTCTGATCTTTCCGGCCCTCTAACACAGGTAATGCTCAAGCTGATCCAGCAACTCCTACCATCTTTCCAATTTTTGGTGGCTCCATTCAATAGGCCACGGAGCTAAACAATCTTCACCAACTAAATTCCCAGAGCCTTCGATTACTTTGTAAAATTACCAGGCAACAGAAACGAGAAATAGTAAAAGAATGCCCTGCTTGCGCTCTCTCCCTCCCCATTCAACACTTGGGAGTTAACCCCCGAGGATTACTGCCAAATCAGGTTTGGCAAATGGATGTTACTCATTTTCCTGAATTTGGAAAAACCAAATATATACACGTTTCTATCGATACCTTCAGCAGCTTTATTTTTGCATCACCACATTCTGGAGAGGCTACCAAAGATGTCCTTTCTCATCTTGTTTCAGCCTTTTCCATAATGGGTAAACCAATACATATTAAAACAGATAATTGTCCTCCATATACCAGTGCCAAGTTTAAACAGTTTTGTGCTACCTTGTAATTTTGTCATCCTACTGGAATTCAATACAAATCTCAGGGCCAAGGCATTGTGGAATGTTCCACCTTACCTTAAAGACTTGGCTATTTCGCCTTAAGGCTTCCGCCCTCGTATTTACCACTCACAGGCATTGCCTTAACCATGCATTATTTGCCCTTTCTTTTCTTACCCTAGATAGTGAAGGCCTTTCGGCTGCAGACACACACTGGCATCCCTTTTCCAATTCTGATCAGCCACCTGTTATGTGGCGAAATCCCCTTACAAATAAATGAAAATGCCCACATCCTGTCCTCATCTGGGAATGTGGCTCAGCTTGTGTTTTGGACCAAGAGCTAGCAGCCCCAAGATGGTTACCAGAATGCCTGGTTAAACAGGTTAATGACTTACCTCAAACCGGGGACGGAGGCCCTCTCCCTGAGTACAAATTTTCCCCTTTTTCGGATCCATCCAACAATCTGTATGAGGATCCTGCTTAAGGCACTTCTGCTGAACAGGTTTGTGCACGGAGGCCTGGGCCCTCCACCTTCCAACATCATGGAGTACCTTCCCCCCCCTCCCCCCGTGAAGGCAAGGGAGGATCTTGGACTCAGGCTCCCACTAGTTGGAACCAGACTGCTGACTGCATGACTAAGGTGGCTTACCTCCGTGCCGAGGTTGACCATAAATTCAGAGGAGTTCATCAGCCTAAATGGGTATGTGTTAACAAGCCAAAGATTATTCCTCCTAGTACAAGTAAAGCTCTCCAAAATTGTTCTGCAACCCGTACGCATACCCAGGCGATGCATGTCTCTTGTTTTGTGTCGGCCTCAATTTGTGTTAACAAGCAGGGAGAATGATTTTTTGAAGCCTCCCTAACTAAAACTCATGAAGCAGGGTGGACCACTATTCATTATACCCCCGTTCTCTTTGACCAGGGAGGAGAAGGCAAATACACCAAGCTACAGTCAGCTGGGTGCCAAGGCACTGTCGGAAAAACTTCCTACTGGCCCATTAAGGACGCTACAGGGGTCTCTGATGGTAGAGGACCCACTGATGCAGTCAAGCATCCTCAGATAATCAAACTTTTGAAACCCCAAATCCCTGAGCTCACATATCATCCCTTAATGTAGCCGAAATCCCAGTTCCCAGGTTTAGATACCAATACATTAGATATTTTGCAAACTACCTTCTCCTTCCTTAATAATTCCAACCCCACCCTTGCTGGTAATTGCTGGCTCTGCATGACAACAGGGGCAAGCATGCCTATGGCAGTTCCTATTAATTCTACTATGGACAATGATAATACATGCCAACCCGGATTTCCCTTTAAAGTACAGCCTATAGGCACTTTTACATTATGTCTTTTAGGCGTGATGCAGAATAATACCTATGATATGGATTTTGGAATTGCTTCCTTTGGAAATTGCTCAACAGTACAAAATTATTCCTCACCCATCCCATCTCTTTGTCCCCCCAATGGCACAGTTGTTATGTGTGGAGGAAATGTGGCCTTCCCCAGGCTTCCAGCAAATTGGAACAGTGGCTGTGTTCTTGCCTTATTACTCCCTGATATAACTATTGTCCCAGGAGACGAACCTCTAGCCTAGACACCTTAGTCAAAAGACAGAGGCGGGCGATACAGGCCTTATCACTTATTGCCAGCCTTGGAATAACAGCTGCTGTGGGCACAGGTACACTGGCTTAGGCACGGCAATACACCCTTACCATCGCCTGTCTCAACAACTTAAAATGATGTACAAACTCTATCAGAAACCATTAAAGATTTGTAGGACCAAATAGACTTCCTGGCAAAAGTGTTCCTTCAAAACAGACGAGGCTTAGATTTGCTGACTGCTAACCAGGGAGATATTTGATTGGCCTTAGGGGAACGATGCTGCTTTGATGCCAATAAATCAGTCATAGTATGCACTAAATTTAATCAGCTTCAAGAAGATCTAGAAAAGAGATGAAGGGAACTATTTGAAAATCCCCTCTGGACAAAGCTTAATGGATTTCTACCCTACCTTCTTCCCCTATTAGGCCCTTTGTTGGGTTTACGTTTAATGGTGACCATAGGACCCTGCATTATAAACAGTGTGGTACAATTTATTAAAGAACACATCAATATTATGGCCTCTAAGCCCCTACAAATCCACTATCATCATCTGGAGATGGAAGACCACGCTGTCAACTTTTAAAAGGATGTTCTACCCTTCTCACAGGCTTATTTCTTAAGTTTACATCCCCACAAATCTCTCTTTCTTACATAAAACTATAAGTAACAGCTCTGACAAACCATCTTCTGCCCTTGCCATAAGGGTTCGTCTACATGGGCCCTTCGGCTTGGGGGAAGACGCACCCATGGAGTGAGGACGTTAGGCCATAATATCGGAGGGTGCAGGAAGGATTGCAAAAGGATGGATCCACGGATCCCCAAACACAAGACCTGTGAGTGACATGCTCTGGTGCATGGCGGTTGACATGCTTCCCCTTCAAGGCCATCTCCTCCAAAAACATGCCAAGGCCACCACGAAATCTGCTAGTAAAGATGCTCGCTCGGATCAGGAGATATTCTAAGGCCTCCTAGAGAAACAGAGCCTCTAACCCCCCCCCCTAAAAACATGGCCGGTAAGGTAGGTCAAATATTTTATATAAGAAAGGGGGAGATGTCAGGGGCTAAAAGGAAGTTCTCCTTCAAAGAATAGCCTGACACTTACAAGAAACAGCCCCTTGGGAGACATCCTGCCTGGGAGATATCCCACAACCATCTATCTCCCTGAGACATCCTGTCGCCATCTGTCTTCCTGAAATATCCTGAGGTTATCTAACCCTATGAAGACATCCAGCAACTGCCGATAAGAGAGCTTTCCCATCAGCAGCATATAAACACCCTGTGAGAACAATAAAAGTTTGCAGCTTGATCAGAACTCCTGTCTGGGTGTCATCTGTCCTGTCTCTTGTCCCTTCATTCCTTCCCAACTATGTTCAATGCCCACGTTGATGTGTCCTGCCGGCCGGGACACCTGGCACTAACCCATACCCTACTAGACTATGACTACTAATCCTAATATGATGGAGAAAAATAACCCAAATAGAATAGAAATACAAGCAGTTCAGAGGAGGCATGGTGTATAGTTGGAGTTGCCTTTTGCATGATCTAGGGTAGGTGTTATAAATCTTGCTAATTTTTAAATGAAATAGTTCTCCATGTGTTTTTAAAGTTAAAAAATATGTGAATACCTGTCTCCCTTTCTCTGTAGCCTACTTGCCACATGTATTTTATATGCACATATAGAATCCTACGTGGTATCACACGTATATTCTTGTGAGGTGGCTGACTTAGCAGATTCAAATTGTGAGAAGAGATCACTTCTCCTAAACGCTGTTGGAACTGAAAATTCAACCTATGGGGGAGCCTCCTAGTAAAAAAAAAAACATTATACATAAATCCATGCTAAGTAAAATTAATATTTTTGCATCAGTGGATGATATATATTTCATGAAGAATTTCGATTGGCATATATATTGCTACTTTTCATTGTCTGTGTTTGTGTTTTGTGTGTGTGTGTATATATATATATATATATATATATATATATATATATATATATATACTCTCCAAATTTTTCAAAATATAAAATATATGTGTCCTATATACACTACCTAAATTCATTCATGTTCATGTATGTGGATTCATAATCAACTTTTCACAAGATTATTCTCAGAAATATACATCCACCTGAAATACATATTTGTTTCCTAGTACTGAAAAGTAACTTCAGTAAATGGTGCATACAATCCTAATATTTCTACAGTAACTGACCCAGTTTAACATCAATGCAAATAGATTCCTATGGGACATGATGTGTATTTTGAAGTTCATTTTATTTAACACTGGTACATTACTATTTCTTCAGTTTATGCGCACCATAGGATATATATTTCATCCACAGGTTCACAAATTAATAGGCATTTGTTTCACTTTCAATCATTTCCTGCTTCAGAACACATGTATTCCTCCAGGTTTCTTGACTGTTCTTCTCATGAGACTTCTTTCCAAACACATTGTTTTCGATTTCCATAAAAATTTGAAGCAAAACTCCCACACTCTTCATGATAAACCATAACCCTAATATTACCATTAGATGTATAACTTTTTGGAATGAATGATTGTATATCAATATAAGATTTCCTGTATATTTTCAGATAACAATTCAATCCATTATTTAAAGTTGGTACCAATTATATAATTTATGTTGAGTGTCTATATGGAAGAAGCTGAAGGCCATTTGAGAGTGTTTTGGTTTTAATTGTGGTCATTTGTTTGTGGTTGGATGAGATGACTGGGTCCACCTGGGCTTGAACACTGGTGTGATTCCCCATAAGACTGAGTTCTGGAACTGAACTAAGAGAAGTATTGCCATGAAGTCGTGTTGGGATTTTAGGAGGCCACGCATGAGAATCGCCCTTGGAAACTGAGTTCTAGGCCCAGGATGGCTTTCCACATCGCCATGGAAATCTCATCCAGGATATTACATGATTTTATTTTTAAAGAGTTGACAGCCATAATTAAGAGACAAAACACACATGGATCTCACATTGTAGACCTCAATGGGCCTGGCTTCATGTGACCTTTTGCCCCCTCTTTGGGAAGCCTTGCCTGTGAGAGTTCTCCAGAGGTTTCATTCAAATGAGCTTCCTCAAAATTTTATGGTTCCTGGATGAATGGGAAACACACAGTGGCTCCAAATTCATCCTTGAAAAATGGCGAGAAAAATACCATGAAATTTTGGACATTCCCTTGACCAGATGGCACTGGAAAACATTTCCATGTCCTATTGCTGATCAGGAGTATACCAGACAGTGCCTTGATTGACTGGGTTTCATGAAAATGCTGTAGAACAGAGATGCCAGTAAGTTGGAGCCTTCTGAGTAGTGAGCCTAGAGTAGTGGTTAGCAAGTGTGTGATAATACATCTGTGCTGTGGCCATGTAGATCTGCCATTGGCTTCCAAATGTCCTGTGACTGACATGGTGCAGCCAGCAGACAATTATATGAAAAGGCATCTTGGTATATGGAGACGTTTCTGGGCAATGTTCAGAATCAGGTTGCTATGGAAAAGAGTGCAAGCTATGTGGGGTAGAAGCCTAGTTGGTGCGTTCTCCAGCAGACACTGACCAACCACATGTGACAGAATGCCGTGCAGCACTGCGACCAATTTGGACTCCTTGTATTTTGTGAAGCAAATACCAAACTCCCATTGTAGCAGCAAGAAAGACCATTAAAAGTGGAGTATGACCAAAGGGCTTCACAGTCCACACGGGGAGACGCTTAGCCCCAATGGCCATTGTTTACCTACAAAAAGAGAATTCATCACTGCTGCACCATTTTCATTGGAAAATAAGAACACATGTCATTCAGGTCACATAGATGCATATCTAGCTTTGATGGTCTCAAAACAAAGGAAGCTAAAGCTCCTGACAACAACATATATTTCAAGTGCCCAGCCTCAGAGGCAGTTTCTCAAAATGTCTTTAGGCCAGGAAACCTCTATATTCATAGACACAGGGTACAACTCTTTGTACCCCCAATACTAATTTATACGTCTTCAAAATATTGCTCCCAGAAATGGTACAAGAAATACTCATGTCACCTGATCTACATATACATTGTATCACAGTAATATTCTGAAAACAAAATGCAAAGGTCACACTTATGATTGTACCAAAACCTAAATGGAAAGTGAACCTGCATTACTAAAATCATCCATGTCCTCTTGCCTAATGCTCTCAAATGTCAATCCTATTGACGACTACATATTTCTTTTTTCCTTAGATTATATAATTAAAGTCAAACATGTTGAATGTGTAATCCTATCACTAACTTTATGCTTTGCCTGATTTCATAATGTCTCTATTGATATCTGCTTTCCTACATGTTTTCTCCAGTTCATCATTGTGACTGACTCTTCACATGTGCTGACATTTACATTTACTGTCTATATGAAACCCTATTGCTAAAGGACTTCTTTTTCCAAATCCTATATTCACTCTTCTTCCTAAACCTACCAACTATATTCCTAATCTTACTGACTATCCCCTTTTGAATGGATGTTCTTTTCTACATTCAGTCATCCAAGTAAATGTCAGGTGAGCGTCGGAGGAAGAGACCACCCAGAATCTACCTCATGCAACAGCAAAGGGTTTATTGGGGGTCCAGCGTGCTGGTGCTCATAGCTCACTTGAATAGAGCAGAGAGCCCTGAGAACAGCTTAAGCAGAGCTTATATACTTTCCTTGGAGAGGGCAGGGAGGGATTTTTATTAATGGATCAAGGCGAGTGGGCAGTTTGCGCGTAACCGGGTGAGGGAGTGCATTCTGTAGTTTGGCAGTTGGGGACAGCACATTCTGGGAACAAGATTAGCAAACATTTCTCAAGATTTCAACAGTGTTTTGTTAAGCGTACAGAAAAACAGAAAGTGACAAGTGCCTATTTTATTAACCTTTCATTCCCCACTTTTTCTTCTGGCTACTTTTAGTCATAAAAGTGATCATTGGGGGGTGTCACATTTTATGTCTGCTAGTGGGGTATTAACATAAGTTTAACTTGTCCAATTTGAGATTGGAGAAAAGAAATTACATGGTTGAACAAACAGAGTTTATAGTTAGCAATAATATGAGGATTATTATTGGACCAGCCAGGGTTGATAAATACGTAGTTAAACAGGGGGACTGTGTGAACCAAGACTCAAACCACCCTTTTTTGGCCTCTCTCTCTCATTGACACTCTTCAAGTTGTCCTTTTAATTTACTCATAGATTTTTTTACAACTCCATAATGGTCAGCATAAACACAACATTCTTCCATCAATGCAGAACAAAGGCCCCCTTCTCTCATGAAGAGGAGGTTCAACCCTTGACTGTTCTGTAAAACAACTTCAGAGAGAGAGGTTGAAGATTTCTGCAAAGCTGTGATGGAGGTTTCTAATATCTTTAAGTTTTGGTCTATTGCTGCTTCTAATTGTGTCATTTGTTGTGTCCCATGGACCAAGGCAGTGGTTCTTGTGCCCACCTCTGCTGCAACTCCTATTTCTAATAGGATGGCTAAAGTGAGGGATATATGTGCCCAGTGGAACCAGGTTTTATTTCCCCCTATTTGAATTTCAAATGAACATGCATCAGGATAAAGCACTCTGGGAAACATCTGCACCATTACACAATTAATCATATCTGTTGACAACTTCATGAAAACATAAAAAATGTTTAAGTATATAGAATTATACTGCTGTAGGGACAGACAAGGCAAGGCGCCTAAGATAGTACCGAAGACAGGGAAACAGTCCTATTCATTTGCAACCAGATTCAGAGGGCATTACTTCTGTTGTAATCAATAAATCCCCTGAAACCCAAGTTTAGGTAGTTTCAGAATTTTGTACCCAACATGTAAAGGAAGGGGCGCAGAAGTTCACAGTCTGCAGAAGTTCACAAAAAGCAGTTTATTTTTCTGTTTTTTTCCTCTGTTCTTGGAAAGTTAACTTTTCAAGGACACCTGGGTTAGGGAGAGCTCTTTCTTCCCTTTAATTTTTACCCTGCCAGCTGTTACCATGGAGCCCAGTTTGTAACTTCTGTATCTTAGAAATGTAGCCATCTCTATGAATCCCTAGCTCATGGCCAGAGGCCTTGTACACATATTTTGTGAAAAACTAGTAAGGGGGTGTCTACCTTAGGAGTGCAGATTTTTTAGCCAGTGGCCAAGTAGAACAGGGCAACACGTAAAGAGGAATTTTATCTACTCTGAAGTCTTTTATAGGCACTCTTTTGCTGAAATTCCTAAAGTCAGCCATGATGAAGACTTCTGAAGAAGGTCAGATAAGACTTTTCGGTGGGCCTGGTACAGAGGGGGCAGATGGGGTAGGTGGGGCTGAGAGCAGTTCTGAAGATCTGAGAATGAGGAAGGAAAGATGTAAAGGAATAATGGGAAAGGGGTTTGGGATTTTCCTAGCAACAAAAACTTGAGCAGTAGAACAGGTAGAGCAGAGGAGAAGACTGGAGTTAGTATCACTAAAAGCCTGTAAGGGACTTTAAATTCTGAGTAACCTTTTTTCAGTGATGACAAAGAAACTTTTAAGTCCATTTTCATTACATCTTGGATAGGGGTCTGAGGGCTCTCCTCAGCTGGTTTGAGATTTGGGTTAGCTGGTAAGAGGACCTGGTGGGATCCGGTGCGGACACTGATAGGAGAAGAGAGGAGGGAGTTGGTGGAGGGGTACTTCATTACCTGCTACCTCAGCAATTGGGCAATGGTCTGAGAACTGGCAGAGGTTTGGATTTTTGATCTAGTAATTGGAGGGGAGAAATCATGTTGCTGAGGTGATAGTGACAGCAGAGAGACTGGAGCAGAAGGCTAAGGGTGAGGATCTATTGGAGAAACATAGGTCAGGATGTGAGCGAAGGAGGGAAAAGGCCTCCACATAGGGGAATCTCCTTTCACCCTTTTGAGCATGTGCAGAAGTTAAAAATGTCACGCAGAATTTGAGGACCTAGAGACCCCACTGTGGGCCATCGGTTTTGGTTATCTAATTGGTAATATGGCCAATGCTGTGTACAGAATTTTTTTTATTGGTTATTCAAAACATTACAAAGATTGCAGAATCACATTGGTTACACATCCACATTTTTACATAATTCCATAATAGTAACTGTTGTATTCTGCTACCTTTCCTATTCTCTACTATCCCCCCTCCCCTCCCCTTCCATCTTCTCTCTTTACCCCATCTACTGTAATTCATTTCTCTCCTTATTTTTTTTCCCATTCCCCTCACAACCTCTTATATGTAATTTTGTATAACAATGAGGGTCTCCTTCCATTTCCATCCAATTTCTCTTTTCTTTCCCTTTTCTCTACAGAATTTGATGAGAAGCTTGAGATCCATCAGGCAGTCCCTGTATGCTCACATC
Source organism: Callospermophilus lateralis (assembly GCF_048772815.1). Classification (NCBI taxonomy): domain Eukaryota; kingdom Metazoa; phylum Chordata; class Mammalia; order Rodentia; family Sciuridae; genus Callospermophilus; species Callospermophilus lateralis. The sequence goes on along the minus strand of NW_027512516.1, from coordinate 413,551 downwards.
CCCTTGACTTAGAGAAGAAGTCGGCTTTCCCCCCACACAGCCGTGATTTCATGTGGCTTTGATAGTCCACCAGGCAATCATAGTAATCTAGGCTAGCCAACCTGCATCTGGCTCACTTGTCCCTACATCCATTAGGTTTGTTTCCATTGTCTATGGTTTGGAAGGGATTTAATGGAATTTTAGTGGCATCCTCTTCATCAGGGATATCCCAATAGGAAAGACGTATAGCCAGCTAATAAATGTCTGGGTAGAGAGATGGTCACTACTTACCTAATTGGGCTGTATACGAGATAGACCATAATTCTTTTCCAGTAGGATTTGTGATCAGTCATCGCTGCTGAACGGGCTGATGAGGGTTAGGACTACTGGTGGTCAAGGGGAGAGTCTATAGCTTTATCCACATGGCGAATACACAATTTGAAAGGGTTACCAGTCTTTTCCAGTTTCCAGCCAGAGTCTCAACAGGCCGCAGGCTTGAGATGAGAGGTATGGATCCAGGAAATGATTCTGTCTACCTTTACCGCTGTAGGTGTTATAAGTAGCACCTGGTATGGTCCTTTCAAGCGGGGTTCCAGGGATGACACCTGATGTCGTCTTACATAGAAGAAGTATCTTAATTGATGTTGATTTGGAGTCCTCTCGTCCCCAGGTTGTTAGGCAGTGGCCATCTGTTTTCACAGGTATCCTGAGTTCTTTCAAGAGCTTTAAGTCTGTAAAGCAAATGGGTGTGAAAGAAATCGTTAGGTCTTAGAGTTGGGGTTAGGTCCCTTACTGGAGGAGGGGCACCATAGAAAATTTCATAGGGGGTGAGGTTACACAAAGAAACAGAGGGAGTATTTCTTGCATGAAACAGTTCATAAGGCAGGAGCATAGTCCAATATTTTATGCCGGTCTCTAAGCTTAATTTCGTTACGGTCTCTTTAATGTTTCTATTCATTCATTCTGCCTGTCCTGAACTCGGGGGTCTATAAGCACAATGTAACTTTCAATAAATCCCCAAGGTCCTGGCTAACCCCTGACTTATGTGGGTTATGAATGCCGGTCCATTATCACACCCTATTACTTTAGGCAGGCCGTATCTTGGAAAAATATCTCCCAGGATCTTCTTCACCACAATTTGCACTGTTTCTTTTTTTTTCTTTTTTTTCTTTTCTTTTTTTTTTTTGGTGGGAAAGGCTTCAATCCATCCTGAAAATGTATCTACAAAGACTAGGAGATATTTAAGTCCATAACTTGCTGGCTTTATTTCAGTTAAGTACACTTCCGGTACTGTCCTTGTCTGGTTCCTCATAGGTGCTTTCCTGTAGGAAGCTTGGAAGGATAAGAATTAACCATTTGATGGACCTGACAGGCTTTTGTTAACCATTCAGTTATTTCCTTTAACTGTGAGTCGGTTAGTGGAAAACTCTGTTCTTGATCCTTCATAAATGAATGTAGTTTCTTTAAACTAAGGTGAGTGATTTGATGTACATTATCTACTGACATAGTTAGAGCTGTGAATATAGGAGTTTTTACTGAAGGATTTAGAAATTCCACTTGGGGGCCTTCAGGGTTAAAAGTTATTTTGGCCCAGAGCTTGGTGAGCAGAACTCTGCCTATCAATGGGGCCGGGCATTCTGGGATTACTTGGAAGGAGTGATGGATTTTTCCTTTCCCCTTTTCCCAGGTCCTCTTAGTTGTCCAAGCCCGATATTTACTGCAATTAGCCCCTTGAATTAGAGACCTTTTATTTGATAGAGGGCAAAATGGAGCCTTAATGGCTGAGTATATTGCCCCTGTATCCACTTCAATGTTTACTGGGGTGCCCTCCACTTCAAAAGTTAACCTGAGCTCGGGGAGGGGATCTGATCCCCAACTTTCTTAGTAATCCTCCAGAGTCAGGATGGCTGGCTGGCGTGGCTGTCTCTTTCTAGGGCTCTCTTTGGCCCAGTGTCCTTTTTCTTTACAGTAGGCACATTGATCTGAGGCCAGGGGTGGCCTCTAGTTTGGGCCCAGGTATCCCTTCCTGTCTCCATGTTTCTTATTCCTGGCCTATTTGTTGTTGTGACCAGGACCTGAGTCAATTCCTTAGTCTGTCTTTTGTTTCTTTTATCCACCCTTTGCTTCCTTATCTTCCTCAGTTTCTCTCGTATAGTATACGTTTTTGGCTTCTCTGACTAAATCTCTCAAAGTCATATCTTGTAATCCATCTAAGTGTTGTAACTTTCTTTAAATATCCATGGCAGCTTGCCCAATAAAGGCCATCATGACAGATGCCTTTTGAGCCTCTGCCTGAGTATCAAAAGGAGTATATCTCCTATATGCCTCCATAATTCTCTCTAGAAACATAGAGGGAGATACATCAGGCCCTTGAATAAACTCTATTACCTTGGCCAAATTAGTTGGTCGCCTAGCAGCCACTAAGATACCCGCTATTAGAGCCCGGAGATAAGTGGACAGATGCTCCCTACCTTCAAAGGTGTTGGGGTCCCAGTTTTGTCGATTCTAGGGAAAGCCGGGTTGAATATGTTGGGAAGTGGTGTCAGTCACCCATCTGGTCCGAGGATATTATTTTCTAGCTTCCAGGAGGATTCTCTTTTGTTCCTCTGTCATGAAGAGAGTCCCTAGGTGTTGTTGGCAGTCATTCCAAGTAGGCTGGTGTGAAAACATCTATGAATCAACCACACCTGAGACACGAGTGGGGTCCTCTTAAAAGGGGGGATTGTTATTTTTCCAGTTATATAGGTCTGAAGAGGAGAAAGGCCAATACTGGTAGGCTTGCAATTTTTCCCCATGGCCATCATCAATCATTGGCACATAGGGACGGAGGGGGAGCATCACGGGAGTTCCAGGGTTTTCAATCTTTCATTGATGGTGAGTTCCTTTAGCCGGGCCAGGTTCCTCCAGGGGAGGAGGGGCTGTGTGTGCCGCGGGGGAGTTTTCTGGAGGGTGCTGGGCTGGCTTAGCTTCCTCCAATGGCGGAGAGGCTAAGTCAGCAGCAGGGGAATCACTTAGAGGGTGTTGGGGGTTGGGAGACCAGGGCAAGGGATAAGGAGAGGGATGAGAGTCCAGTAGAGTTAAATCTTGTGACTTAGGCAGAAAAGAGGGTGGAGGAGGAGGAGGAGCAGAGGGTTTGAGAGATCGTGGGGGAAGGATTAGGAGCGGGGGCAGGGGCAAAGAAAGGCTTCACCCATGAAGGAGATTTGCAGAGGTAATGCCGGGTTAAGATATATGGCTTTTGATCTGGATGGCTATGTGGCCCTTCCTGAAAGACAATATCTCTGACTTTTTAAATTAGTGAGAAGTAGAAAAATCCTTCTAAGGGCCATCCGAATCCAAAGGTGGGCCACTCTGAGGCACAGAGAGTCTGCCAGGTCCAGCGGTTTACTGAAAAAGAAAGATTCTGAGCCCTTAAGCCGAATTTGGTCCAGTGATCAAGGGTCAGGGACAGAGGCATTGAAGTGCTCTTTTCCATAATGAAAAATGCACAAACAGTAAAAGCAACGACACATGACACAGACAAGACAAGACAATAAAGACAGGAAATGGACGTCCAACACTGAGACGAGGACTGAGTAGCCGGCAATACCTGATGGGCTGGCAATACCGAATCTGAAACAAAATATCACTGAGTTGAGGAGACTATTGTTCCTTGATTTTCAGAGTCCTCTTGGGTGTCCCTCAGGGTGGTGGCCTGTGGCTCTGTGACACATCTGTCAGCCACCGTGAGAGAGAGCTCACACTCTTCATTGACAGCCATTTTGCCAAGCTCTAACCTGAAACCTGACACCAGAAAGAGGCGCCTTACAAATCCCTTGAGGAGCCAGTTGGGGTCTCTCGTCCGCTGCTGCCAGAACTCGGTGGAACCTCCATATGTAAAGGTCGGATGAGTGTCAGGCGAAGAGACCTCCAAGAAACTGTCTCATGCAAAAGCAAAGGGTTTATTGGTGATCCAGCATGCTGGGGCTCAGAGCTCACTTCAATAGAGCAGAGAGTCCTGAGAACAGCTTAAACAGGGCTTATATACTTTCCTTGGGGAGGGCAGGGAGGGAAGTTAAGTATACAGAAAAACATGAAGAGACAACTACCTATTTTACTAACTTTTCACTAACGACTATACTTTGCCAGATTTCCTAATGTATCTATTGATATCTATTTTCCTACATATTTTTCCCAGTTCATCATTGTGGCTGACTCTTCACATGTGCTGACATTTACATTTACTCTATACCCGAAAAGCTATAGCTAAAGAACTTTTGGTGCAAATTCTATACTCACTCTACTTTCTAAACTGCCGACTATCTTCTTAATCTTACCGACTATCACTTTTTGACTGGAAGTTATCTTTGACAATCAATCATCCAAAGCACAAGGTCCAATGCAATTGTATATCGATGTACCTGAGACATCTGTGCAGAAAATAAATCAAAGCTAAGTATCACAATCAAGGTCCTAATACACTTCTGGGTTTTAAATCTTACATAGATTTCTGTTTTCATACTTATATTTTACCTATATATTCTTGTAATTATCGCAGGTCATCAATACCATTATTCATCCAGCTGAATGATTCCTAACCCAAATCAAACCTGTTATTAACCCTAACCATACACTGTTGCCTCAATCTAACTTTACAGAAGAGCAGGGACAGAGATGGTCTTACAATACAAAAATGTAGGATTCCTTCCAACTACTGAGAAACTCAAAGGTCCATGCAAAAATGATCCCTGCAGAAGTTGTAGGCAGCTATGTAGGAACTGAGAGAGCAAAAGTCATCTTTCATTGTAAAAAACTTGGTCAGGATGAAGGAATGTGTCTGAATCAGCCTCTGTCTTCTTAATTTAGAGAAGAAGGACCCAACCACGCCTGTGTTGAGAGCTGTTCCTGGGTGCCTATGGTTGATATACCATTCTAAGTTGTGAAAGTGTCACAGGAAGTAGGGGCAGCCTCCATTTCATGGGACTCTTTGAAGCAACGTGGTTGCCAAGGCAGTGACCTTATTCACTTTCTGAAGGAAGTGACCTCACCTCACAACCTTGGTGACAGAACTCTCTGAACTTGGGATCCAGGAAGCCAGTCACAAAAATCCAGTCCCAGTCCCACTCCCAGGGGTCTCACTTGCTTGGATTTACCAAGGACAGATTTAGTCTTTCTTGGTACCTACTGATGTGAGGATGGCCAAATGCCAGAAAGCTCTGAAAAGTCACCTTTACTGAGAAAGCAGGTATTGGATCACCGCTGGCTCCTCAGTAGTTCAAAATGTTGACCAAAGAGACCAGATCTGAGACAGGACAGGCCATTTTGTGGGAATAAAATATGGTCCACAATTAGAGAAACTCTGGATAGTCACAGACCTACTTCGGGGAAGGAGGTGCCTTTGTGGGTGTGGGTGTGAGTTTGTGGATTTGTCTCATGTTCTCAGAATAGGTAGGAAAGTCGGTATGTTTGGTTTGGTGTAGACTGTTTCGAGTAAGTCGTTTGACAAGGCGAGTGTTTCTATGTCTGTGTATCCCACGGTGTCCATGGTTGTAGACATTAGAAAAGAGAATGCATCAATTGATATGTCCTGTCTAGTTGAAAGCTTCCCAGCATTCATCCTGCCCAATTTATGAATGGATTTCAGCTTGCCTTATCGATGGGCAACACTTGCTATCTTTCAAAGTTTCTGCTTTCTTCCTGAATTCTGGCCACTCTCCAGAATAGGCTCATGATTTTGTGTCCAATATATGTACCACTTCCAAGCCCTGTGACATCGCCATGTACTGGATAGCTGAAGGGAATGGCGAGCATCTCAGAAAACTCAGGTATCAGTGTGATCAGGAGAGTCTCAGTGGAGAAACCCTGCTTTGGGCCTTTTAATTACCAATTGTTCTGCTGCCCTGAATGTCTGAAAGGTCTTTGCCTCAGGCCACCCCTTTTTGAAGCCTGGAAAAAACTGTTTTCACATGGAAATGAATGGGCATCACCTGAGGCTTTTTGCTTAATTCCTTTGGAAAGGATGTGTCTGAATCAGCCTTTTGGCCCTGTGTGAGGCTTAGGCTTAGATTCTCAGCACCTGATGGATCTAAAGAAGGATCCCATGTGTGCATACAAAACCAAAATAGCCAAAAGAGCAGTCATTCTGGATGAAGTCTCTCCCCTTCCTTTGTGAGGTTCTAGACCTACATCAAGTTAGAATAGGAATGCTTTGGGTCAAATAATTTCTTCAAAGCCCTGCAGAGGCTAGCCCGTAGGAGCTTGGGTTTCCTCATATCTCCAATTCAGACAAAGAATCTAAACCCCACAGTCAGTAGTCCTCAAATTGGAGAAGCAGAGAAGTATTAACAGCAGGCCTATGTGATCACACCAGGTTCACAGGAAGGGTGTCCAAGCCACCCTGTTTTTAGGCACATTAGGGGCAAGGGAGATTATTTTGGAGACTGTCTTGGTCTGCACCCCTCATAGAAACATTCAACCAGAGGTTATGAAGAGTGTTTATATGAAAGATCATGAGGGCCATGTGGGAGTGTGTTGGTTTTAATTGTGGTCATTTGTGTGGTGGTTGGAAGAGATGACTGGGTCCACCTTGACATGAACTCTGGTGTGATTCCCCTAAGAGACTGAGTTCTGGAACTGACCTCAGAGATGTATTGCCATGAATTGTGTTGGGATGTTATGAGTTCACGCATGAGAGTCGTCCTTGGAAACTGAGATGTATGCCCAGGTTGTATTTCCACAAAGCACTGGGAATCACAGCCAAGATATCACATGATTTTATTCTGAAAGACTTGGCAGCCATAGTTGAGAGTCAAAACACACATGGACCTCACATTGTAGACCTCAATGGGCCTGGATTCACGTGACCATTTAGCCAATCTTTGGGAAGCCTTGCCTGTGAGAATTCTCCATAGCTTTCATTGACATGAGCTTCCTCAAAATTTAATGGTTCTGGATTGATTTGAAACGTACAGTGCCTCCAACTTCATCTTTCAAAAATGGCTAGATAAATACCAAGAAATTTTTGAAATTCCCATGACCAGGTGGCACTGGAGAACCTTTGGATGTCCTGTTGCTGATCATGAGTATACCAGACAGTGCCTTGATTGACTGAGTTTCATGAAAATGGTGTAGAACAGAGATGCCAATAAATTGGAGCCTGCTGAGTACTTGGCCTAGAGCAGTAGTGGGCAGGTGTGTGATAAAACATTTGTGGTGGGGCCATGTGGATCTGCCATTAGCTTCCAAATGTCTTGTGACTGACATGGTGCAGCAAGCAGTACCTTCTATGTAAAGGCATCTTGTAATATTGAGAAGTTTCAGGGAAAGTTTCAGAATCAAGTTGCTATGGTCAATGGGGCAAGCTATGTGGGATAGAAGCATGGTTGGTGCATTGTCCTGCAGAAACTGACCCACCACACGTGACAGAACTCCCTCCAGCACTGTGTCCCAGTTGACCTCTTTGTATTTTGTGAAGCAAATACCAAACTCCCAGTGAAGCCGCAAGAAACACCATGAAAACTTTAGGATCACAAAATGGCTTCACAGTCCACACGGGGAGACACTTAGACCCCAGGGGCCACAGTTTAGCTACAAATAGCAAATTCAGCACTGCTGCTCATGTTCAGTGGAAAATAAGAAACCATGTCCTCCAGATCACATAGATGCAGACCCACCTTTTTGGTCTCACTAGAAACGAAGCTAAAGCACTTGACAACAACATATGTTTCAAGTGCCCAACCTCAGAGGCAGTTCCACAAGAAGTCTTTAGGCCAGAAGAGCTCCAGTTTGTGGAGTGTTTACCCTGTCCCTTACTTTTGGAAACTCCTTAGCATATTCTATTCCAAATATGTATTCACACATTTTCTAACTCTTCTCCTCTAATTTTGTCTTACTTGGGGACTAGGTAATGTCAAGCCATTGTTCTGGATGACAGTGGGAACAATTTTTTGTAGCACATATTTGTATACACATTGGATTCATTTTATAATTTTCCAGTCAAAATAGTGAATCCCTCACACTAACCCCTACGCTACTAAACTCTGACTAGAATAATAACCCAAACAGAATTGAAATACAAGCAGTTCAGAGGAGGCATCGAGTATAGTTGGACTTGCCTTTTGCATTATATAGGGTAGGAGTTATGAATCTAGTCAATTATCTGGTTGAAAGAATTCTCCATGTTTTTTTAAAGTTAACAAATATGTGAATTCCTGTCTCCCTTTCTCTGTAGCCTATTTAGCACATGTAGTTTTATATGCACATATAGATTCATACCTGGTATCACACGTATATTTTTGGTGAGGTGGCTGACTTGGCATATAGAAATTGTGAGAAGATATCACTCCTTCTAAAAGCTGTTGGAACTGAGAATTCAACCTATGGGTGATCCTCCTATTTAAATAGCATTATACATAAATCCATGTTCAGTAAAATAAATATTTTTGAATCTGTGGATGATATGTATTTCATGATGAATTTCGATTGGCATATATAATGCTACTTTTTAATGTCTCTCTGTGTGTGTCTGTATATATATATATCCTCCAGATTTTTCAAAATATGAAATATATGTGTCTTATTATGCACTCCCAAATTTCATTCATATTCATGTATGTGGATTTATAATCTACTTATCAAAAGATTATTCTCAGAAATATTCATCCACCTGAAATAACATTTTGGTTTACTAGTACTGAAAACTATCTTCAGTAAATGGTGCATAGAAATCCTAATATTTTGACATTGCAAGATGGCCATGAATAGAGTGCATCACACCCTTTGTACTGCGCAACTTCACATGTGAATAAGGAGTTAGAATGACGAAAAAGTATCTTGTTAGGATCTTACTGAAAAATGGGTGTGCCTGGAGCCTAGAAGAATGATTTCCACCACCGAGGTCCTGTAATTGAGTCTCAAACAAGAGCCAACTATGCGACCGAAGATCTGGGGTGGCTGATCCGTGCGGCCCATGCCGTGGCTACAGACGGCGGGCCTCCACCGTGAAGCGACCAGCATGCAGGGAGAAACGTTGCTGCGGATTCTGTGGAATCCGGCTGGCTCACCCACCACTGAGCCCGGGGCTGAGTTCGGGATTTCAGATGGGGAAGAAAGTGTTACAGTTCTATCCGCCACAACCGAAACTCCACCGAGGAAACCAACGGCCACCATCTTGGAGAGCTGAAGTATCCACCACCACTCTCCGACAGATTGCAACAACAAAACAGGTGTGTGTTACTCAGCTTATCTCCCATACAGCAGGTAATTCGCAAAAATTCTCTCTTAGGCTTTCCGGGGGAGGGATTACCAGAGAAAGCCTTCATAAAGACGGGGGGAAAACTAGTGGCACCTGACCTTCAACCTTCCTCCCATCACCGGTGAAAACAAAACTTGTCTAGCCAGCGCAATGGGTGGGGCAAGTGGAAAAAATCAAAACAATAGAGTGCCAGTGTTCCCAATAGACTCCCTCCACACCCAAGGAACGGCAGGCAAAGAGTACAGTTTGAGCTGCCAAGAGGCATCACTCAGGGGAAATCTGGTGTAGCAGGGGAAATCAGGACTCGCAGAGGAAACCAGGGGACCAGAGGACAGACACGCGTGACTAGGAGGCTGGAGAACGCCTGCCCACCAGCAACCAATCACCCGCTGGCTGCCTGCGCAATTGCGCAGCTAGAGATCACCCGCCCGCCGGTGACAGCCCATTCGCTGATTGCACGACTGGATGGCTGGAGACCGCCCGCCCGCCAGCGACCAGGAGGTGAAACCAACCAGAGACAGTCCAGTCCCACCCCCCCATTCAAACACCCCGGCAAGGAGCCTGGGGCCCGCCATAGCAGACAGGTGACATCACTGGAGCTCAGCTGTCGGAATTCCTTCCAAGTGGAATCCACTTTTGCAGGCATAGTCTACAAACACAAAAGAGAGACAACAGAGATATATAAAACCAAAACAAATCTATTGAAAAAAGCAGAAACACAGCAATCAAATTGAGCTGAAAAGTAACGTGAACATCAGGAAAAAACAAGGGAAAAAAAGGTGTGCAAAAAATGCAGGACAACTAAATTCTAAAGGAGGACCATGAAGCATCAGAAATAGGGATAGGGAAAAAACTCAAGGCATACCTAACTCAGATGGAAAGGAGTATTAGAGAAGACATGAGGCAGCAAGTCCAAGCAATAAAAGTATATTTTGAAAATCAAATAAACAAACAAATTCAAATGGCAAAGAATGAGCTTTAACAGGAGATAGAGACATTAAAAAGAAATATCAAACAGTAATCCTAGAAATGCAGGAAAGTATAAACCAAATTAAAAACTCAAACGAAGAGTATTACAAATAGACTAGATCAAGTAGAAGTTAGATCGTCAGATAATGAAGACAAAGTTTATCAACTTGAAAAGAATAGAGTAAACACAGAAAAGATGCTTAAATCCCATGAGCAATCTATTCAAGAGATATGGGATGTCATAAAAAAAAACAAATTTGAGAGTCATCGGGAAAGAAAAAGGCATAGAGATTCAAACCAAAGGAATGGACAACATATTAAATGAAATAATTCTAGAAAATTTCCCAGAGATGAAAGATGGAATAGATTGCCAAATCCTGGAAGCCTACAGGACCCCAAGCATTCAAAACCATAATAGACCAACTCCAAGACAAATATTTATGAAGATAGCCAGAACAAGGACATACAGAACAAAGAGAGAATATTAAAAGCTACGAGAGAAAGTAGGCAGGTTACATTCAGGGGTAAACCAATTAACTTAACGACTGATTTTTTTCATCACAAACTTTGAAAGCAAGAAGATCCTGGAACAAAGTATTTCAAACGCTCAAAAATAATGGATTCCAACCAAGAATACTGTATCCAGCAAAATTAAGCTTCAGATTTGACAATGAAATTTAAGTCTTTCACGATAAACAAAAGCTAAAAGAATTCACAGCCAGAACACCAGCAGTGCAAAGCATTTTGAGCAAAATACTACAAGAAGAGGATTTGAAAAGTAATGCCTGAAACTAGCAGCAGGAGGTATCTCAGTAAAGGGAGAGGAAAATAACCAAAAAGTAAAAACTAACCAAAATAAATAAATAAATAAATAAATAAACAAACAAACAAACATGACTGGAAGTAGAAATCATATTTCAATTGTAACCTTAAATGTTAATGGCCTAAACTCACCAATCAAGAGACATAAGCTAGTAACCTTGATCAAAAAAAAAATAATCCAACAATATGCTGCCTTCAGGAGACTCATATGATAGGTAAAGACATACAGAGGCTGAAATTAAAAGTTTGGGAAAAATCATACCACTCACATGACCCTTGGAAGCAAGCAGGAGTGGCCATACTCATATCGAATAAAATCAACTTCAAACCTACGTTAATCAAAAGGGATAAAGAAGGACACTATATACTGTTAAAAGGAACCTTGCACCAACAATGAACAACCATTATCAATTTGTATGCACCAAACAATTGAGCTGCAACACTCATAAAACAAACTCGCCTCAAGTTCAATAGTCAAATAAACTACAACACAATAATTATGGGTGACTTCAACACACCGCTCTAGCCATTAGACAGATCCTCTAGACAAAAACTGAATAAAGAAACTATAGAATTCAACAGCAAAATCAGTAACCTAGACTTCACCGACATATATAGAATATATCAACCATCAAAAAGTGGATACACGTTCTTCTCTGCAGCACATGGATCCTACTCAAAGATAGACCATATATTATGCCATAGGGCAATTCTTAGTAAATATAAAGTCGTGGAGATAATACCATGCAGAATATCTGATCATAATGGAATGAATCTGGAAATCAATGATAAAAGAAGGAAGGAAAAATCCTACATCACATGGAAAATGAACAACATGCTACTGAATGATCAATGGTTTACAGAAGACATAAAGGAGGAGATAAAAAAATTCGTAGAGACAAATGACAATACAGACACAACATACTGGAATCTATGGGACACAATGAAAGCAGTTTTAAGAGGGAAATTCATTTCTTGGAGTTCTTTCCTCAAAAAAAAAAAGAAAAATCAGCAAATAAATGAACTCACACTACACCTCAAAAACCTATAAATGGAAGAGCAAAACAACAGCAAATGTAGTAGAAGACAAAAAATAATTAAAATTAGAGCAGAAATCAACGAAATTGAAACAAAAAAAATTGAAAATATTGATAAAACTAAAAGTTGGTTCTTTGAAAAAATAAATAAGATTTGCAGGCCCTTAGCCATGCTAAGGAAGAGAAGAAAACAGAGAACTCAAATTACTAACATACGGGATGAAAAAGGCAATATCACAACAGACACTACAGAAATAAGAAGATAATTAGAAAGTATATGGAAACCCTATGTTCCAATAAAATAGATGATAGTGAAGATATCAATAAACTTCTTAAGTCATGCGATCTGCCCAGATTGAGTCAGGAAGACACACACAATTTAAACAGACCAATAACAAAGGAAGAAATAGAAGAAGCCATCAAAATACTACCAACCAAAAAAAGCCATGGACCGGATGGGTATACAGCAGAGATCTACAAAACCTTCAAAAAGGAATTAATACCAATACTTTCCAAGCTATTTCAAGAAATAGAAAAATAAGGAACTCTTCCAAATTCATTCTAAGATGCCAATATCACCCTGATCCCAAAACCAGACAAAGGCACTTCAAAGAAAGAAAACTACAGACCAATATCTCTAATAAACTTGGATGCAAAAATTCTCAATAAAATCTTGGTGAATCGAATACAAAAGCATATCAAAAAAATTATGCACCATGATCATGTAGGATTCATCCCTGGGATGCAAGGCTGGTTCATTATACGGAAATCAATAAATGCTATTCACCACATCAATAGACTTAAAGACAACAACCATATGATCGTATCGATAGATTCAGAAAAAACATTCGACAAAGTTCAGCATCCCTTTATGTTGAAAACACTAGAAAAACTAGGGATAACAGGAACTTACCTCAAGATTGTAAAAGCTATATATGCTAAACCTCAGGCTGGCATCATCCTAAATTGAGAAAAGCTGAAGGCATTCCCTCTAAAATCTGGAACAAGAGGGATGCCCTCTATCACCACTTCTATTTAATTCAGTTCTTGAAATACTAGGCATAGCAATTAGACAGACAAAAGAAATTAAAGGCATAAAACTAGGAAAAGAAGAACTTAAATTATTGCTATTTGCGGATGACATGATAATATATTTAACAGACCCAAAAGGGTCTACAGAGGAACTGCTAGAGTTAATAAATAAATTCAGCAAAGTGGCAAGATATACAATCAACACGCATAAATCAAAGGCATTCCTGTATATCAGCAGCAAAACTTCTGAAATGGAAATATGGAAAACCACTCCATTCAAAATATCCTCAAAGAAAATAAGATAATTGGAAAAACAATTATATAGTTGGGAATCAACCTAACAAAAGAGGTGAAAGATTTATAAATGAAAACTACAGAAACATAAAGAGATAGAAGAAGATCTTAGAATATGGAAAAATATACCCAATTCATGGATAGGCAGAACTAGCATCATCAAAATGGCGATATTACCCAAATTCTCTACAGGTTTAAATTGATGCCAATCAAAATCCCAACGACATTTCTTGTAGAAAAGATAAAGCAATCATGAAATTCATATGGAAAAACAAAAGACCCAGAATAGCAACAGCAATTCTAAGCAGGATGTTTGAATCTGGAGGTATAGTGATACCAGACTTCAAACTGTACTACAAAGCAATAGTAACAAAAACAGCATGGTACTGGTACCAAAACAGGCAGGTGGACCAATGGTACAGAATAGAGGACACAGAAACCATTCCACAAAATTACAACTTTCTTATATTTGATAAAAGGGGCTAAAAACCTGCAATATACGAAGGACAAATGGTGCTAGAAAAATTGGAAATCGATATGCAACAAAATGACACTGAATCCCTTTCTCTCGCCAAGCAAGGAAGTTAACTCAAAATGGATCAAGGAGGTAGATATCAAATCAGAGACACTGCATCTGATAGAAGAAAAAGTTGGCTACGATCTACATACTGTGGGATCGGGCTCCAAATTCCTTAATAGGACACCCATAGCCCAAGAGTTAATAACAAGAATAAATTAATGGGACTTACTTAAACTAAAAGTTTTTTTTTTTTTTTTCTCAGCAAGAGAAACAATAAGAGAGGTAAATAGAGAACCTACATCCTGGGAACAAATTTTTACCCCTCTCACTTCAGATAAAGCCCTAATATCCAAAATATACAAAGAACTCAAAAAATTAAAAAGAAAGGTAACAAATAACCCAATCAACAAATGGGCCAAGGACCTGAACAGACACTTCACAGAGGAGGACATACAATCAATCAACAAGTACATGAAAAAATGCTCACAATCTCTAGCAGTCAGAGAAATGCAAATCAAAACCACCCTAGGATACCATCTCACTCCAGTAAGATCGACAGCCATTAGGAAGTCAAAAACAGTAAGTGTTGGCGAGGATGTGGGGAAAAGGGGACACTTGTACACTGCTGGTGGGAATGCAAATTGGTGCAGCCAATTTGGAAAGCAGTATGGAGATTCCTGGGAAAGCTGGGAATGGATCCACCATTTGACCAAGCTATCACACTTCTTGGACTATTCCCTGAGGATCTTAAAACAGCGTACTATTGGGATACTGCCACATCAATGATCATAGCGGGACAATTCACAACAGCTAGACTGTGGAACCAACTTAGATGCCCTTCAATAGATGAATGGATAAAAAAAATGTGGAATCTACACACAATTGGGTATTACGCAGCACTAAAAAATTACAAAATCATAGAATTTGCAGTGAAATGTATGGCATTAGAGCAGAATATGCTAAGCAAAGCTAGCCAATCCTTAAAAAAACAAATGCCAAATGTCTTCTTTGATATAAAGAGAGCAACTAAGAACAGAAAGGGAGGAAGAGCATGAGGAAAAGATTAACATTATACAAAGACGTGTGGGGGGAGAGAAAGGGAGAGAGAACAGAAAGCATATGGAAATGGTAGAATACCCTCAATGATACACAAAATTACACATAATAGGTTGTGAGGGGAAATGGGGCGCAAATAATGGAGAGAATTAAACAACAGCACATGAGGTAGAGAGGGAAGATGGGAGGGCAGGGGAGGGGGGATAGTAGGGGATAGGAAAGGTAGAAGAATACAACAGTCACTAATATGCCATTATGTAAAAATGTGAATGTGTAAGCAATGTGTTTCTGCAATTCTTATTTGGGGAAAAATGGGAGTTCATAAACCAAATGAGAAAAATGTATCAAAGATGATATATCATGAGCTTTGTAATGTTTTGAACAACCAATAAAAATAAATAAATAAATAAAGGTTTAAAATTGAGTGGGAAGAAATCAGCTAAAAAAGGGTTGAGATGCATTCATTTTGCTAAGCAGAAACTTTGTTTTGTGTAGTTGTAACTATCACATATTTATTTTACCAGAAATTTGGCTTTTGAAAATGCACATAAAATGAGATTAAAGGATAATTCACCTACCTTCATGAAAAATTCATAGCATTTCCTATATTTTTCATATTTCATTTTTTTAGTTAATATTTTGTCATGGACCATGTCTAGCCTTAGGCTATTCTTCCAGAATACTACCTCATCTGACAAGTTCGTACAATGTATTGGATTTTTCTTTTCATCTTTTATTTAATTGTTTCTAGCTAATAATGTGTATTTCTTCTTATCTTTATTTGGACATACATACCCAACTATATCTTTGCATTTTATGTTTTACTGGGGAAGAGACTCATCAAAAGCTCTTTGTTATATGTATTAACAATCAAACATTCAGAGAAGGCAATTATTCTTAATTTTGCATGAAAATAACTTTGTACCATTTTTCTTATAAAGATTTAGAATTATTAAAAATGTCCCTGCTGTAATAAGTAACTACTTACAAGAAGAATTAAACAATTGACTTTATATCAATTATGAATATGAAAAGTACTAAAATAAATATTTGGCAATTAATACACAATTGATAGAAATTGAAATCATGAGAAAGCCATTTAAATTGTCAGTGCATATGCTCCTTAAATAATAGGTTTTTTAAAAAAAATTTTCTCTAATTCATAAGATATATTATGCCATATTATAGCTTAATGTGATATAAAACCTTAAATTATCACAATGATAATAATAATCCATTGTTCCTTCCTCTACATTCTGTGGCATGCTAGTACTAAAATAAATTGTATTATAACACCAAAAAAAAAAGCCAAATCATAATATTTCTACAGTAACTGACACGAGTTTAACATCAATGCAAGTAGATTAGATTCCTATGGGACATGATGTGCATTTTGACGTTCATTTTTATTCAACACTGGAACATTACTATTTCTTCAGTTTATGCACATCAGAGGATATATAAATATTTTATCCACAATTTAGCAAATTTATATGCATTTGTTTAACTTCAAATCACTTCCTGCTTCAGAACCCATGTATTCCTCCATGTTTCTTGACTGCTCTTTTCATGAGACTTCTTTCCAAACACATTATTTTCGATTTCCTTTATCATATTTGAAGCAAAACACCCGTCATGATAAACCATAACCCTAATATTACCTTTAAATGTATAAGTGGTTGGAAAGAATGATTGTATATCAATATAAGATTTCTTACTTAGTTACAGATATCAATTCAATCCATTATTTAAAGTGGAACAAGTTATATTATTTATTCACAGTATGGTCTATTCATGTATTATCTCTATATTCATAGACACAGGGTACACCTCTTTGTACCCCCAATACTAATTTATACGTCTTCAAAATATTGCTCCCAGAAATGGTGGAACAAATACATGTAACCTGATCTACATATACATTTTATCACAGTAATATTCTGGACAGAAAAAGCAAAGTTCTCACTTATGATTGTACCATACCTAAATGGAAAGTGATCCTGGATTACTAAAAACATCCATGTCCAGGTTGCCTAATGATCTCAAATGAAAATCCTATTGGTGACTACATATTTGTTTCTTCCAAAGATTATATATTCAAACTCAACCCTTTGAATACGAATAAAGCTGTCACTCACTTTACACTTTGAATGATTTTGTAATGTGTCTATTGATATCTGCTTTCCTACATATTTTCCCCAGTTCATCATTGTGACTGAATCTTCACATGTGCTATCACTAACATTCACTCTCTAACTGAAACCCTATTGCTAAAAAACTTTGGTCCAAATCCTATATTCACTCTTCTTCCTAAACCTACCTACTGTCTTCCTAATCCTACCGACTATCCCTTTTTGACTGGATGTTCTCTTCTACATTCAATCATCCAAGGTACAAGGTCCTATGCCATTGTATATCGATTTATCTGAGACATCTGTGCAGAACGTAATTCAATGCTAAGTATCCCAATCAAGAACCCAATGACCTTCTGGGCTTCAAATCTTACTTAGATTTCTCTTTTCGTTCATATATTTCACCTCTATATTCTTATAAATATCACAGGTTCCCAATACCATTGTTCATCGAGCAGAATGGTTCCTAATCAAAATTGAAAATGTTATTAACACTAACCATACACTGTTCCCTCAATCTAACTTTACAGAAAAGCAATGACAGTGTTGGTCTTACAATACAGGAATGTATGGGATCTTCCACCTGATGAGAACCTCAAAGGTATGTGCAGAAATGATCCCTGGAGAAGATGTAGGCAGCTATGAAGGACCTGAGAGAGCAAAAGTCATCTTCCATGGAAAACAACCTGGTAGGATGAAGTCTGGTGTCTGAATCAGCCTCTGGCTTCTTAATGTAGAGGACACGGACCAAACCAGGCCTTTTGGAGAGCTGTTCCTGAGAGCCTATGGATTATATCCCATTCTAACTTATGAAAGGGTCACAGGAAGTAGGGGCAGCCTCCATCTAAAGAGACCATAAGAAGCAACTGCTAAAACAAAGTGGTTGCCAAGGCAGTGACCTCATTCAGTTCCTGAAGGAAGTGACCTCACCTCACTTCCTTGGTGTCGGAACTCTCTGAACTTGGGATCCAGGAAGCCAGGCACCCCGAGCCAGTCCCATTCCCAGTCCCAGTTGTCTCACTTGTTTGGATTTACCAAGGAGAGGGTCAGTCTTTCTTGGTACCTACTGATTTGAAGATGTCCAAATGCCAGAAGAGCTCTGAAGAGGGGCCTTACCTGAGAAAGAAGGTAGTGGCTCACCACTGGTTCCTGTCAACTTCACAGAGTTGACCAAGGAGACCAGATCTGAGACAAGACAGGCCATTTCGGAGGAACATAGTATGGCCCAGCAGTCAGAGAACACTCCGAATAGTCACAGACCTACTTGGGGGAAAGAGGTGCCTTTGTGGGTGTGGTTGTGGGTTTGTGATTTGGTCTCATGTTCTGAGAATAAGTTTTTTCAGATATCAGCTCCGGAGCCCAGGAATTAATTCTCATTGGGGCTAAGGTTCCCTACCAGTGAGATTTGAAATTGGCGCTGGCTGCAGAGTTAACAAGGGCGGGGACTTTTAACGCCACTGCAGAAAAGAAGAAGGTACGAAGAAGAAGTCCTTAGGTGCCATGTTGGGGTTTTTCTCTGGGGTATGGCTGCCATTTATACTTTTCCTAACATTCCTCCCTTTTTGTTTTCTTAGAAAGTGGGGCATTGTTTGTCATTTCTGGCTGCTGCCTGCTGTGTGGGGGTGCTGTGGGGCCTAGAAAGGGAAGTGGACAAATGCTCGGGGGCCAGGTCTGGGGATATCATGGCAGCCAGAAATAAAAGCCAGTGGTATAGATAGCTACTTCAGTAGGGGTAAAGTCTATGAAAGTTCCCTGATGCCACAAGTTGTCGATGGCATGAAACCAGTTCTGGATGGAGGAGATTGTTGGTATCAGCTACTGGTCCTGTAACAGAGACTCTAGGAAATACTGGAAGCGTTGCCTGGTCATGGCGTCACCAGCACTTGAAGAAGATCAGAGCGAATAAAAACAGAATGAAGATAAAAATTAAAGCAAAGGTCAATTTTTGGCAGAAGTTCCATGTTGGGGGACTGACATAGAAGAGGCCAAGGGCCATGAGGAAGCTTAGAAGGTCATAAAGACTCATGAATCCAGGATGGCAGATTAAGAGGTTCTCCAAGCTCGTTGCCTCCCGCTGTCTGATGTACGTTGCATTCCATCGTGCCTGGTAGTGAGCTTCATCACTGAGTGAACTGTTCTCTTGGAGATGTTAGGGGTTCATCGGTCATCAGAGGATGGTAGTGCCTAAGCAAAAGCTGGTTGAAATTTTGATTAGAAATTTTTTGCAGTTGGGTTTGAAGGAACTTCATTATGCATGGCAAGAGAGCAAAAAAAGGGAGCATCCCAATAAGGGGCCCCAAGATAGGTAGTAAGTACATGGCAAGATAGGATTGGAAGAACCCTGTTATGGGATTGGAGGAGCTAGGTTTGAGCAATTTGGTCAATAATTTCTGCAATTTAACAACATTTTTTTCTTTCAGCCCAGATTCATTAACATAAGAGCAACATTCCTCTCTGAGGAATAGGCATGTACCCACTTTTTCTGCAGTGAGAAGATCAATTGCCCTTTGGTTCTGTAAAGCCACTTGTGCCAATGAAGTAACCTGGCGCTGCAAGGAGCCCAGAGACTCTGCAGTGGTATCGAGTGCTTCCTGCAGTTTTTGTTGCAGGTCTTTGAATGCCCATAGAGCATGACCTATAGCTCCACCAGAGAGTCCGAGACCCGCCACTGAGGTTGTTAAAGTGAGGCCTACCAGAACCGGCAGAAAGACTGCCCTACGGGTTCAGGAAGGTAGGGCCAACTGTCGGAATTCGGTGGGAGTATACAAAGACAGCTGAGGAACTACAGTAACCAAGAAACAGGTGCCAGAGACATTGATTGTTGAGGTACTTAAAGACCCATTACACCAGAGGAAATGTCCAGGTTGCATAAATGCAGGGCTCGATTGGGTGCTTAAGCTCAAGGAACAAATGGGTAAAGGATTCATTATTGGCAGGTGGAAAAAGATGAAAGCAAATAAAGTATTGGTGAAATAACTTTCCCACAGTGGGATACGTGTCACATGTAGGGGTTGTCCTTTCTTAGAGAAATTGTAGGTTTTTGCTGAAATATTTCCTGCCGCTAATGGGACTAAGTGAAGCACAGAGAAAGCACTGAGAAGGAGGCACAGAAAGAGGGGTGGAGTTTAATAATCGAAGAGATTGGTGTAACAAATTGAGCCATGTGTCAGGGGGACCTGAGGGGGTTGAAGGGTCTGAATCCTTTGTGGATGAGCTATGGATAAGATCTAAAAGTTTTGATTCTGACTCCTTAATGTGTTCGACTACCTGGATGGTTGCCTTAGGTGGCATAATCAGGGTGCGGCCAACTGTCATCCACCCTGTGTGTCTGGCTGAGGTTGTCCGAGCATAGACAGCAAACTCAACATAGTCCCAACGTTTGGCCATGGGGTCAGGTATATCTAAAGTATACCATCCATTGTTATCAGATAAAGAGACTTTATCCCACTTTAGGTAACTAGAAGTCCACACTTTAGGGTAACCAAGTGAGTGGTAAGAATAGCTACCATGTTCATCATGGAACCTGCATGACCAATAGGGGCACCCATTATATATCTCAGGCCACCAATGACAATAGTCTTTTGTTCGATCAAAAAGGAAGCAAATGAAAAGCCAGTTCCAGCTACCAGGGACGAAGGTCCTTGAAGGTGACAATTTTAGGGAAATAGAGGTGCAGTTGTGGATGAAGCAAGTAGTTGCATCCACTGCACGGACCTTCTACATGCCATGTTCTGAGTATAGTTCCTGAAGAGTGAATAAATACATGGTAGGAGAGGAGGGTAAAGACCAGTCCCGATAGAGCACAGAAAATAAGCAGAGCACAAAAAACAAGCAGTTACAGAAGATTAGGGTGTTGAGAGAGCCCATTGTGACTTTTTTAAGAGGAATTGGGCTGCATGGAACACCGTGTGAGCCGCAACTTAAATGGGTGAGATGAGTGTGGAGAGCAGGAGTTAATGGGAGGTTCAGGAGGTAATTCTTGGAGTTCCTCTGGGTTGGTCCTGTCGTCAGCAGGTGGGGCCTCCTGGTGATATGGCTTCAACCTGGAAATGTGAATCCAGGGAGTTAGACGGTTGTCTGGTAAGGAGAGTTTGGCGGCAGTGGGGGTACAGAGAATGACAGGATAGGGGCCTTCCCATTTTGGGGCAAGAGTCCCTTTCTCCTCTGGGGTATTATAATATACTAGACTCCCAGGTGTTAAGGGAGGAGTGTTTGGAGAGGACACTGGGTCCGGATGAAGCCAGTCCTGATATTTCCAGAGTTCCGAGCGGAGATGATACAAAAGAGGCAAAGACAAATCTCGGGTGAGAGGTCCTTGTGAAATGACCAACCCAGGGGGTATAAGAGGTCTTCCATACATTATCTCAAAGGGAGACAGTAAAGATGGTTTTTAGGGAGAGCTCTGATTCGAAGCAAATCCAAGGGAAGGAGTTTGACCCAGTCTAAGTTTAATTCCATTGTCAATTTGGTAAGGACTTCCTTTAGAGTACAATTTACCCTTTCCACTTTCCCTGAAGCTTGGGGATAATATGGACCGTGGAAATGCCACTTGAAGGAGAGGGCTTGAGAGACCTTTTGTGTGATTCTAGAAATAAACTCAGGGCCATTGTCATATTGTAGAGAAGTGGGCATACCAAACCTGGGGATGATGTCTGTCAGTAAGATTAAAGCTACATTGGAAGCTGTTTTATTGGAAGTGGGAAATGCCTCAATCCAACCAGAGAAAGTGTCCACAAAGACAAGGAGGTATTTAGTGCGCCATACTGTGAGCATGTTGGTGAAGTCTACCTGCCAGTCAGCAGTGGGAATGTGTCCCTGGGCTTGGTGGGAAGGAAAAGGTTTGGGCCTTAAAGGAGTATAAGTGTTGGTCCACTGACAGATCTGACAATTAGAGGCTATATTCTGTAGCATGGCTTTGTCAGAGAGGGTGAGCGAGAAGAAGCTCTGTAAAAAGAGGGTCAAAGACTGAGAATTGGAAAGGAATAGAGTATGAAGGAACTTGAAGAGATCCTTTTTCTTACTGGAAGAAGTAGGGGCTTCAGATGAGCTGTCTAAAGTGGCCATTATATGTCCCCCCAGGGGGTCCATCATTGGAAGTGGTAGCAGCCATTTGTTCCGCCTGGTCAGCTTTGGCATTGCCCTCAGTGATAAGAGAGACGTCCTTCTAATCAGACCTACAATGGACAACTCCCACCTGGGTGGGTAAGTGGGAGGCCTTTATCAGATTGGTTATAAGAGCCGAATTAGTGATCACATTACCTTTGGTGGTAAGTAGGCCTCGCTCCTTTCATATTGCAGCATGGGATAAGATATGGAAGACATATTTTGAATCAGTATAAAGGGTTAGGGATTTGCCTTGTGCTAGAAGGCAGGCACGAGTGGCTACTATAAGTTCAGACTGCTGGTTGGTAGTTCCTGAAGGCAGAGCTTTGGCCGCTATAATCTCAGTGGCTGAAACTACAGTGTATCCAAAGTAATGAGTGCAATTCTGCCTAAAGGAACTGCCATCAGTAAACCAGATAAGGTCAGGCTTGGCTAGTAGTCTCTCAGAAATGGAAGAATGACAGGGGAGGAAATCATCTAAGGTTTCCAACCAATTATGAGTTGGTGTGTTAGACGTGGGAGTCATTGAGAGCAGTGAGGCAGGGTTCTGTGCAGAGCAGGGGAGGAAAGTAATATTAGGGTTTTCCAGAAAGGAAGTGAGGAGTGACAGAACTCTGGATGGAGGAAGGGTTTGAAAGCCCTTATAAGCTAAAAGATCCTTCAAGTGATGTGGGGAGTGGATAGTTAAAGGGGCCCCAAAAGTAAGCTTAGAGGCTTCTTTGTGTAAAATTTGTCCAGCAGCCAGAGCTCTTAAGCAAGGGGCCCACTCACGGATGGTAGGGTCAATTTGCTTGGACAAATATGCCACAGGTGCAAATGTAGGCCCATGGTTTTGACCTAAGACCCCAAGTTCTTGCTTCCCTTTTTCATGGACATATACATGAAATGGTCTTGAAAGATCAGGAAGGTGAAGGGCAAGTGCCTTTAAGACAAGTTGCTGAAGCCTGCGCAAGTGGTAGTTTGGGGAGGAGGCAAGAGATTCACTAGGGGGTCCCTTTGCTAGTTCATACAGGATTTGTATAGAAGAGAATAATTTGGGATCCAGGCCCTAAAATAACCTGCTAGTCCTAGGAATGATAGTATTTTGGCTTTTGTATGGGGCACTGGAAGATCAGAGAGGAGTTGCCTCCTATCCAGTGTTATTTCCTTTTTTCTGGGTGTAAGGCAAAAACCAAGAAAGGTGACAGAAGACTGGGAAACCTGGGCCTTGTGGGGAGACTTCCTATTTCCCTTGTCTGCTAGGAAATTAAGAAGCTGAGCAGTGTGGGATTGAGACTGTTCCCAGAGGGACTACATAGAAGAAGGTCATCGACATATTGAAGGAGAGTAGAGTCAGGACAGGTCGGGTGAAAGGATGTGAGGTCCTGGGCAAGAACTTGGCCAAAGAGATGGGTGCTATCCCTGAATCCCTGTGGGAGGACAGTCCAGGTAAGCTGATGAGAATGGCGGGTGTGAGAGTAAGTGCAAGTAAAAGCAAAGATATCCTGAGATTCTGAGAATAAGGGAATAGAAAAGAATGCATGTTTCAAATTTAGAACCAAGAAGTGGGTAGTAGTGGCAGGGATCTGAGAGAGGAGGGTGTAAGGGTTGGACACTAGCGGGTGGATGGGGACCACAGAGGAGTAGACAAGGGGAAGGTCTAGAACCAGCCTGTAGGACACGTTAGGTTTCTTAACTGCCAGAATGGGGGTGTTGAAAGGAGAGTGTGTAGGCCTAAGATACCCCTTTCATTATAAATCCTGAATGATGGCTTCTAATCCGAGGAAGGCTGTGGTTGTGAGTGGATATCATGGTTGACTAATATATCTTGAAGGGTCCAGTAAGACAATATGAATAGGACTGCATTTAGCCATAAAGGGTGTAGTTGTGTCCCAAAACTCAGGGTTAACTGGTTTAGATAGTCGTGGGAGAGTGCATGGAGGAGGTGTATCTGCCCCTAGGAACATCATGAGAAAAGGAGAGGTAGGAGAGGTGTGGGGTGATATGTGAATGGTGACTTTTAATAGTGAGAGTATGTCCCTTTCCAGAAGGGGAATGGGGCAATGGCTCATAACGAGAAAGGAGTGAGTGAAGGACAAAAGGGATTTTGAGGGAAAATATGTTTACCTCCTACCACGACAATAGGAGTTTTTGAGGGTGTGGTAGAACCCCAATACTCCCTCAAGATCGAAAAAGTGGCACCAGTATCCAAAAGGAAGGTAATGAAGCGTCCATCCACCAGGAAGGTGACCCTAGGTTCTTGATTCTTGATGGTAATAGTCTGGAGGGAAGGCCCAGGGCTCCATCATTCCTCCTCTGCCAAGCCCAGGAGAGGCTGGGGTTGCCGGGTGGCTGACCAACCTCCCTTCCGGGTTGTTGGGCAGTCTGCCCCCCAGTGTCTCCTTTGATGGCATGTTGGGCAGGGGTTGTAGGGTGTTCTCGGCGAAGGACAATCCTTACCACATTTGAAGCAAGCTCCAGGGGGTGTCACATTGGGACGGCGTGGTGATGGCCTTCTCTGAATGACCTGGGCCAACATTTGGAATTTGGCATTTTCAGCTCTCTGCCTATGGCATTCACTTTCATCCTCTCTACCATGAAAAACCTTTAAAGAGACAGCGAGGATTTCGGTCTGAGGACTAGCAGGGCCCTGTTCAAGCTTTTTAAGCTTGGCTTTAATGTCAGAGTATTTTTGGGCCAGAACATATGTCATTAAGAGATGACGGCCATCAGGGGTTTCTGGGTCGAGTTATGTGCAGTGTTGAAGGGCCTTGGTTAGTCTATCCAGGAATTCTGAAGGTGTTTCCTCCTTCCTTTGAATGACCTCCTGCACCTTTTTAAAGTTAACAGCCTTGTGGGTCGCCTTTTTCAGGCCCGCCAAGAGGCAGGATGTAAAAAGGTCATGAGTCTGTAAGCCTTCAGGGGTGTTGTAATCCCATAGGGTTCCTGCTCTGGGACAGCATGAGAGCCCGTGGGGTGGTCAGGATTGGTCCTATGATTTTCATCAGCATGGGCTTGGGCTAGCTCCCAGACCCATTGCCTTTCCTCGGGGAGAAGTGTATTCGCCAAGAGCATGTATATGTCATGATGAGTGAGGCTATATGCTTGCAGGACCCATTGAAACTCCCGAATGTAAGTGGTGGGTTTAGTGGTGATTGAGCCTAACTTGCTCTCTAGCTGAGTAATGTCTGACCTGGAGAAGAGCACGTGGACTCTGATGACACCCTCGGGACCAGCTACCTCACAAAGGGGTGCGATTGTCTTAGGGGTGGGAAGGAGTCCTTTAGACCTGGTAAAAGGAGGACTGAGAGAGGCAGGCGGAGGACAGGAAGGAGAGGGAGGGGAAGGGAGTGTCTCTTTGGAAGAGGAGGAAGTGGAGCAGGCAGAAGAGGACGGAGGGGAGGGGGATAAAATGGAAGGCTGAGGATCCATGGAATCAGGCAGAGGATGAGGAGGGTATTGCAGAAGAGAAGGGGCAGATGGGGCTGGGGAGAAGGTGGGGGTTCATCTGCTGGGTTGAATGAGGAAGAATCTGTGAAGTCAGAAGTAGAAGTAGGGAAAGAGAGGGGATTGCAAGCAAGGAGGACCTGAGGGGGAGGGCAGGAGGAGCAGAGACAAGGTGCTGTGTGGGAAGGCTAATATCTTCAATGCAGGGAATCTCCTTCCACTTTTCCAGACGCTGGCAGTAGTTAAAAAGGTCCCAGGGGAGGTTTGGATCTAAGGAGCCTTCTGGAGGCCAATGATTGCCATTATCCAGTGGATATGGAGGCCAATCTTCGGTACAGAATTTAATTAAAAGTTTGGGCTTGATGTCTGGTGTGAGGGAGAGTGTGGCCAGATTTTTTATTAAACATTTGAGAGGTGAGGCTTCAGGTACAGATGAAGAGGTGCCCATTGTCACAGGGAGAGATGGAAGATAGAGAGAGAGAGAGAGAGAGAGAGAGAGAGAGAGAGAGAGAGAGAGAGAGAGAGAATAAGAGTAAGCGAGAGAGACAAAGAGAAAACCCGAGCTGGAACGGCTTCCAGGAAATTCAGGGCGAATGAGGGTCACGTGGGTGTCCCCAAAATGACCAGCTGTCGCGAGGAAATACAGAGGGTACTACCTGGTCGTCACCAGTGAAGTGCGATCTGGAAGACCCAATGGGTTTGGAGCCATGGGCAACCTGACGTCAGGAAAGTTTTCGAACGCAGCTGAAGAAGTCAGTAATGAAAACAGAACTCCAGCTCCAGCAGAATGCAGTTCTAGGACGGGAGTTCAGTTTTCCCTGAGCAGAGAGGCAGCTTCAGCCAGACACAGCAGCCCTGCAGGAAACAGCAAATCTAGCCGGCAGCAGCAGTGGCAGCAAAGGAGGAAAAACCACAGAGCCTCTCGTGTAAACTCAGAACCCTCATGCCCCAAAGGGAAACGGATCACTAGAGGGTCCACTGTGACCAGTAAAGGTCTTGGTGGGAGGAATTCCCTCTCCCCTACCGGGCGTCTAGAGTGTGCTGGACGATCAGGGTCACAAAACTAGCGGTAGCCCGAAGGAAGTTGGCGAGCCGGGGTCAGGGGAAGCTTACATACATCAGATCAGTGGTGAGTGCAGGAAGCTGGTGTCTGAAAAGAGCGGACCAGGACGGAGTGTCTGGGCGGAATGGGGGACGGGGCTCTTGTTGGAAAGAGCTCACCCGTATCCTCAAACGGGGCACCAGAATGAAAGAACTCCCCACTCAAAGGCACTTCGCCGGGAGAATTCCAATTTTATTGCAAAAAGCTGTGTGCTTATATAGAACTAAGGAGGAGATGAAAGGACTTAGATAAATGGCAGGCAACCCGTTTATTGGCAAGTTCTTTCAGATATCAGCTCCGGAGCCCAGGAGTTAGTTCTCATTGGGGCTAAGGTTCCCCGCCAGCGAGATTTGAAATTGGCACCAGTGGGAGAGTTCACCCGGGCGGGAACTTTTCGCGCCACTTCAGAAAAGAAGAAGGTAGGAAGAAGAAGTCCTTAGGCGCCATGTTGGGGTTTTTCTCTGGGGTATGGCTGCCGTTTATACTTTTTCCAACAATGAGTATACCAGACAGTGCCTTGATTGACTGGTTTTCATTAAAATGGTGTTTAACAGAGATGCCAGAAAGTTGGATCCTGCTGAGTAGTGGGCCTAGAGCAATGGTGGGCAGGTGTGTGATAAAACATCTGTGGTGGGGCCATGTGGATCTGCCATTGGCTTCCAAATGGCTTGTCACTGACATGGTCAAACCAGCAGACCCTTATATGTAAAGGCATCTTGTTATATGGAGAGGTTTCAGGACGCTGTTCAAAATCAGGTTGCTATAGTCAAGGGGGCAAGCTATGTGGGATAGAAGCCTGGTTCTTGTATTCTCCTGCAGACCCTGACTCACCACACGTGACAGAACTCCCTCCCGTACTGTGTTCCATTTAAACTTCTTGTATTTCGTGAAGCAAGTACCAAACTTCCAGTGCAGCAGCAAAAAACACCAAGAAAATAGAGGATGACCATATGGCTTCACAGTCCACATGGGGAGACGTTTAACCCCCAGGGGCCACAGTTTACCTACAAAGGGAGAATTCAACAATGCTGCCACATGTTCATTGGGAAAAAAAGAAACAATGTCCACCAGGTCACATAGATGCAGACCCAGCTTTTATGGTCTCACTAGAAAGGAAGCTAAAGCTCCTGACAACAACATATATTTCAAGTGCCCAACCTCACAGAGAGTTTCCCAAGAAGTCTCTAGGCCAGCAGAATTCCATTTTTGTGGAGTGTTTACCCTGTCCCTTACTTTTGAAAACTCCTCTACCACTTCCAAGATTGTGAACTCCTGATTGTTTTCCATTCCAGATATGTATTCACGGAATTTCTAACTCTTTTCCTCTAATTGTTTCTTACTTGGGGCGAAGGTATTGTCAAGACATTGTTCTGGATAAGAGTGGGAAGATTTTTGTGTAGCACATATTTACATACACATTGGATACATTTTGCAATTTTTCATTCGAAATACTGAAACTCTGACACTAACCCATACCCTACTAGACTCTGACTACTAATCCTAATATGGTGGAGAAAAATAACCCAAACAGAATAGAAATACAAGCAGTTCAGAGGAGGCATGGTGAATAGTTGGTCTTGCCTTTTGCATGATATAGGGTAGGAGTTATAAATCTTGTCAATTTTTTTCTTGAAATTGTTCTCCATGTGTTTTTAAAGTTAACACACATGTGAATTACTGTCTCCCATTTTCTGTAGCCAATTCAGCACATGTATTTTTATATGCACATACAAAATCCTACCTGGAATACACGTACATTTTTGTGAGGTGGCTAACTTGGCAGATAGAAAGTATGAGAAGAAATCAGTCCTCCTAAATGCTTTTGCAACTGAAAATTCAAACTATGAGTGAGCTTTTTAGTTGAGCAACATTATACATAAATCCATGTTCAGTAAAATTAATATTTTTGGATCTGTGAATGATATATATTTCATGATGAATTTTGATTGGCATATATTTTCTACTTTCCAATGTATTTGTGTGTGTGTATATATATATATATATATATATATATATATATATATATACACTAGATTTTTCAAAATATGAAATACATGTGTCTTATTATACACTCCCTAAATTCACTAATGTTCATGTATGTGGTTTTATAATCAACTTTTCATAAGATTATTTTCAGAAACATTCATCCACCTGAAATACATATTTGTTTTCTAGTACTGAAAACTTACTTCAGTGAATGGTGCAAACAAATCCTTATATTTCTACAGTAACTGACCTACTTTAACATCAATGCTAGTAGATTCCTATGGGACATGATGTGTATTTTGACGTTCAATTTTATTCAACACTGGTACATTTCTATTTCTTCAGTTTTTGTACATCATAAAATGTACATTTCATCCACAAGTTCACAAATTTAAAGACATTTGTAACACATTCAATCACTTCCTGCTTCAGAACACATATATTCCTACTTGTTTTTGACTGGTCATTTCATGAGACTTCTTTCCAAACACATTATTTTCGATTTCCATAATCAATTTTGAAGCAAAACTCACACAGAATTTATGATAAACTACAACCCTAATATTACCATTAGATGTATAACTGGTTGGAATGAATGTATGTATATCAATATAAGATTTGCTATGTATTTTGAGATATTAATTCATTCCAATTTGTAAAGTTGGAACAAGTTATATTATTTATTCACAGTATGGTCTATTCAATCATTCTCTCTATATTCATACACACATGGTACACCTATTTGTGCCCCCAATACTAATTTATACCTCTTCAAAATATTGCTCCCAGAAATGGTGCAAGAAATACTCATGTCACCTGATCTACATATACATTTTATCACAGTAATATTCTGGCAAGAAAATGCAAAGTCACACTTATGATTGTACCAAAGCCTAAATGGAATATGAGTATGGATTATAAAAATCACCCGTGTCCAGGTTGGCTAACGCTCTCAAATGTCAATCCTATTGGTGACTACATATGTGTTTCTTCCTAAGATTATATATTCAACTTCAAGCCTGCTGAAAATGTCTAATCCAATCAATCACTTTATCATTTGCCTGATTTCCTATGTCTCTATTGATATCTGTTTTCCTACATATTTTCCCCAATTCATCATTGTGACCAACTCTTCACATGTGCTGACAATTACATTTTCTCTCTACCTGAAACCCTATTGCTAAAGAACTTTTTTTTCAAATCCTATACTCACTCTTTTTTTCTAATTCTACCAACTATCTTTCTAATCCTACCAACTATCCTTTTTAGACTCGATGTTCTCTTCGACATTCAATCATCCAAGTACAAGGTCCTATACCATTGTGTATAGATTTATCTGAGACACATGTGCAGAACATAATTCAAAGCTAAGTATCCCAATCAAGGATCCAATGCCCTTCTGGGCTTCAAATCTTACCTAGATTTCTGTTTTCATACATATATTTCACCTCTATATATACTTACAAATATCGCAGGTTCCCAATACCATTATTCATCCAGCAGAATGATTCCTAACCCAAATCAAACATGTTATTAACCCTAACCATACTCTTTGCCCTCCATCTAACTTTACAGAAGAGCAGGGACAGAGTTGGTCTTACAATACAGGAACATAAGAGATCTTCCACCTGCTGAGAACCTCAAAGGTCCATGCAGAAATGAACCCTGGGGAAGATAGAGGAAGCTATGAAGGACCTGAGAGAGCAAAAGTCATCTTCCACGACAAACAACCTGGTCAGGATGAATGGGTGTGTCTGAAGCAATCTCTCTCTTCTTAATGTAGAGAAGATGGACCAAACCAGTCCTGTGTGGAGAGCTGCTTCCGGGTGCTATGTTTGATATACCATTCTAACTTGTGAAAGTGTCACAGGAAGTAGGGGCAGCCTCCATCTATTGGGACACTTGGAAGCAAATGTTAGGAAAAAGTGATTGCCTAGGCAGTGACCTCATTCAGTTCCAGAAGGAAGTGACCTACATCACTTTCTTGGTGATGGAACTCTCTGAACGTGGGATCCAAAAAGCCAGGCACCCAGAGGCAGTCCCAGTCCCAGTCCCAGTGGTCTCACATGATTGGATTTACCAAGGACAGAGTCAGTCTTTCTTGGTAACTACTGATGTGAAGATGGCCAAATGCCAAGAGAGCTCTGAAGAGGGGCCTTTCCTGAGAAAGCAGGTAGTGGCTCACCACTGGCACCTGACAACTTCACATTGTTGGCAAGGAGACCAGATCTGAGATAGGATAGCCCATTTTGGGGGAACATAGTATGGCCCATCAGTCAGAGGACACTCCGGATAGTTACAGACCTACTTGGGGGAAGGCGGTGACTTTGTGGGTGTGCGTGTGAGTTTGTGGTTTTGTCTCATGATCTGGGAATAGGTAGGAAAGTCGCTTTGTTTGGTTTGGATTGGATCGTTTCTAGTAAGTCTTTTGATAAGGTGAGTGTTTTTATGTCTGTTTATCCCACTGTATCTGTGGTTGTAGATATTAGAAAAGAGAATGCATCAATGGATGTTTCCTGTCTTGTAGAAAGCTTCACAGCATTCATCCTGCCCAATTTATATATGGACTGTGGCTTGCCTTATAGATGGGCAACAACTACTATCTTCCTAAGTTCCTGTTTTCTTCTTGAATTCGGGCCACTCTCCAGAATAGGCTCATGGTTTGGTGTCCACAATATGTACCACCTCCAGGCTCTGTGACATGGCCACGTACTGGATAGCTGAAGGGAATGGGATCATCTCAGAAAACTCAGATATCATTCGAGAAACCCTGCTTTGGGCCATTTGCTTACCTATTGTTCTGTTGCCCTGAATGTCAGAAACGTCTTTGTCTCAGTCCACCCCTTTGTGAAGCCTGAAAAAATGGTTTTCAATGGAAATTAATGGGCATCACCTGTAGCTCTTTGCTTAATTGCTTTGGAAAGGGATGTGTCTGCATCAGACTCGTGGCAATGTGTGAGGCTGTTGCATAGATTCTCAGAACCTGATGGATCTAAAGAAAGATTACATGTGTGCTTCCAAAACCAAAATGGCCAAAAAAGCAGTCATTGTGGACGAAGTCTCTCGCCTTTCTCTGTAAGGTTCCTGACCTCCATCAATTGAAAATAGGGATCCTTTGTGTCAAATGAGTTCTTCAAACCCTGCAGAAGATAGCCCATAGGAGCTTGGGTTTTCTCATGATTCCAATTCACATAAAGAATATATACCCGAGAGTCAGTAGGCCTCAAATTCGGGAAGCAGAGCAGTATTTATGGCAGGCCTATTTGATCACTCCTGGTTCTCAGGAAGGGTGTCCAGGCAACCCTGACTTTAGGCAAATGAGGGGCAAGGGAGGTTATTTTGTACACTGTCTTGGACTGATCCCCTCATGGAAACCTCGAACCACAGGTTATGATGAGTGTCTATATGGAAGAAGATGAGGGCCTTGTGGGAGTGCTTTGGTTTTAATTGTGGTCATTTGTGTGGCGGTTGGAAGTGATGACTGGGTCTACCTGGGCTTGAACTCTGGTGTGATTCCCCTTAAAGTCTGAGTTCTGGAACTGATCTCAGAGAAATATTGCCATGAACTGTGTTCAGATTTTAGGAGGCCACGCATGGGATTCGCCCTTGGAAACTGAGATCAAGGACAGGGTGGCTTTCCACAGAGCCTTGGAATCTCAGCTAGGATATCACATGATTTTATT
The DNA here is from genome assembly GCF_048772815.1 of Callospermophilus lateralis. NCBI lineage: Eukaryota > Metazoa > Chordata > Mammalia > Rodentia > Sciuridae > Callospermophilus > Callospermophilus lateralis. The sequence goes on along the minus strand of NW_027512516.1, from coordinate 381,178 downwards.
CTGAAAGATTTGGCAGCCATAGTTGAGAATCAGAACACCCTTGGATGTCACATTGAAGACCTCAATGGGCCTGGCTTCATGTGACCTTTTGAAGACTCTATGGGAAGACTTGCCTGTGAGAGTTCTCCAGAGCCTTCATTGAAATGAGCTTCCTCACCATTTAATGGTTCCTGAATGAACTGAAACCCACAGTGTCTCCAACTTCATCCATGAAAAATGGCTAGATAAATACAATGAAATTTTTGAAATTCAAATAATCAGGTGGCACTAGAGAACCTTTGGATGTCTTGTTGCTGATCATTAGTGTACAAGAGAATGCCATGATTGACCGGGTTTCATGAAAATGGTGTAGAACAAAGATGCCAGTAAGTTGGAGCCTGCTGAGTAGTGGGCCTATTGCAGTGGTGGGCAGGTGTGTGATAATACATCTGTGCTGTGGCCATGAGGATTTGCCATTGCCTTCCAAATGGCTTGTGACTGACATTGTGCATCCAGCAGAACCTTCTATGTAAAGGCATCTTGTTGCATGGAGAGGTTCCAGGGCAAAGTTCAGAGTCAGATTTCTATGTACAAGGGGGCAAGCTCTGTGAGATATAACCTGGTTGTTGCATTCTCCTGCAGAACCTGACCCACCACAAGTGACAGAACTCCCTCCAAAACTGGGTCCCAGTTGAACTCTTTGTATTTCAGGAAGCAAATACCAAACTCCCAGTGCAGCAGCACGAAACACCACGAAAAGTGGAGGATGAAAAAATGGCTTCACAGTCCACACGGGGAGACACTTAGCACCCAGTGGCCACAGTTTACCTACAAAGAGAAAATTCAGCACTGCTGCCTTATGTTCATTAGAATACAAGAAACCATGTCCTCCAGGTCACATAGATTCAAACCCATCTTTGATGGTCTCACTAGAAAGGAAGCTAAAGCTCCTTACAACAACATATATTTCAAGTGCCCAACCTCAGAGGAAGTTCCTCAAGAAGTCTTTAGGCCGTCAGAGCTCCATGTTTTTGGAGTGTTAATTGTTAGACCACGACACAAGAAAAGACCACTGACTCTAATTAAAATCATATTAAATTAATCTTATTATTTCTACCTTTCATGCTGCCTCCCCTCCCAAAACAGCCGGAACAAGACAGCAACCCCAGCTTTCCTACAGCCCAGCTTTATAGCCCAGAAAGTTACACAAAAGGGGTGTTACAGATAACAGAACTCTGACAAGCATCACACTAATGGTAGTTTAGGTTTTTTTTTGCTGTCCCTACATCAGAATTCAGAGGACCATTAGAGCCTCAGAGAGGGATGTTGTCTGGCCAGAGAAGGCAAATATTTATGATGTGTCACTAAAGTTTCAGAGAGGGCTGCTATCTGGTCAGAGAGCCGGGCATGCGTGAGTTCAAGGCACGGGCAGGCATTTCAAGCAGGTTCAGAATTTGCAGTAATTTATGGTAAAGCCAAAATTACCTTTTCATGGCTTTGTGGCAAGATGGCTCTCAATTTTAATAAAAGATCAGGTTGGGTCTATCATTTCCCCCTTTATTCTGTGTCCCTTTCAAATCTTTAATAGATTAGGGGAAGAGCACTGAGGAAATTTTAATCCCTCAGGTAAGATTCTCCAAATTTTTAGAACTTACCCAAAACCGATCTCCCTGATTTTACCAGACTTAATTAATTACTTATATTGATAGTCTACTTATCTTTCTCTCCATTGTTGTAAGAAGAGTGGCGTCAATCATTATTTCTTCTTCTGACCTGAGACAGGGTGAAGTGAGTGGGCATGGCGTGAGGGACATGAGTTGCCTTTTATAAGTCAGTTGGGGGACATGAGTTGCCTTTTAGAAGTCATTTCGGATTGAAGTCTGGTTGGGGAAGAACAGGTTGTAAAGTCATCTGGGGATGGGTTCTTCTATGAGAGAAACAAAAACCATGAGTACTGAATAAATGTTGCAGCAGCCGGAACATGTTACTGTATAGAAGTTCCCTCACCAGTCTTTAATATCCCCAGTTATCAGGACTATCAAATTAATATTTAACTTTTAGTGTTACAGTTGTCCTTCCCCATAAGACACAGTTTAACAATGTAATGTCATCTGATTTTGTAAAATCCTTTTTCTAGTATGACCTCTGCGTCTAATAGAGAAACCTTTAATTCTGTTACTCAGGGCTGGATAATCGTACTAGCAAACACCAAGCCTACCTGTGTTGGTTAGGAATATCTGCAGGCCTTAAATTAAAAATTTCTGCCTGTGGCAGCTCTTCTTGATAGTCTCTTTTTATAAGTATCAGGCATTTCTGTCTGAGAATCCTTCTTTGTAGCCTCCAGTCTTACTTATTTTGGGAGGCTAAAATAAAGTGCATACCTTAAAATATTATTATTATTATTATTATTATTATTATTATTATTATTATTATTATTATTTAAAATGTCCAGGAATGGCTGAATTTTCGTCTTAACTGTCTTTCCAAAGTGTTTAAGATGAAGCAGTCAAACGGATTTTTGTTTCTATCTATTGTTAACAGTCAGCTGAGCTTTATGGGAGTCAATTCTGGAAAAATGAGAGCACATTTTCAATTCTGCTAGTGCCATTTGCGCTAGGTGGGTCCAGGTCTTGCTTGACCATTTATCTTCCCTCAGAAGCATCAGGGATATCTCCTTTCTCTGATGACTCTCCTCTTCATAACAAATGCACTGATTGGCTTTCTGTTCTCCAGTGGTCTCATTAATCTCCCTGATCAGGAGGTTATGTGGCTCAGAGTTGCAAAGCTCTTTAGAGAAGTCCCCTGTTCCCTGGATTCAGATTGACTCAGAGGGTAAGAGCCAAATATTGGTTTTCTTGGCCCTTTTCATTTAACTTTAATTTTAAATCCTAATCTTAAACATCCAGCAAATTAATTTTAACAGCCTTATATTAAGAGTACTGGACTTTAATGTCTATAACTTTATAATTATCTTTTTATTAATTGGGATCTGTATTATTCTGTCTGTATTGTAGGTGATGACTTATTATCTTGAATAAACCCATGTTGTGTTCTTAAAGCAACACATTTGTAAAACACTAACAGGGAATCTTTAGATAATTTATAAGAAAATTTCAACTAAAATTAACAAAAGTAAAAATATTTAGTTCGTGTAATAGCTACCCTAAATTTTTTGGCTGAGTATTACATTATATCCACTGTTTGAGATCCTAGGAATCTTGACATTTTTTATGTTTTTAACATAACTTTAAAGAAATATTATCCGACGTACTTGTTTCATAGTCATTCTCACATATAGTAAGATGGGACACACAGCCTTATCTCAGGTAAGGCAGGGCTCTTTATAAATCTTAAGCATTTTAGTTCTAAAGCTGATCTTTATTTTTTTTTTTTGTTTGGGGGTCTGGGAAGATCTACTCCTTAAGAAACTAATAGTTCATACTCAGGATTGGTTTTTGGTAGGAAAAATTATGATAAACATGGATTATTAGAATTACTTTATAATTTGGAAGGGTTTCTAGAAAACAGTATACCAGATCTGTAAGTTTCTATGTGAGGAGCCTCTAGGTCATTGTGGTGTTTGTGAACTTCCATTTTAGTGTACTGTGGCCAAGGTCAAAATGTACAGACAGTGAAGGTGTAACCCATCAACTTCATCTTCAGACACTTGCAAAATACTTCCCAATTTCAGGTTTGGCTCTATGAGCAAGTGAATGTGCAGGTTGAGGGCTCAATCATTGGTTTTAAGAAGTATATGAACCTCTCATCAGATGATGCAGAAGAAATTGATTTAAAACAAAGTAAAGAACAGAACTGGGTCACTGTGTACCAAAAGGAGATAATATTACTCTGCTACCAAGTGTCTCTAACTAGAAATGATCAATGAAGTCATGAATTATTGAGAAGGCAGTTTTGTTTTTTTAGGTGTTTTTGTTTAGGAGTATAATACTAAAGTATTTGTTTATATTGCTTTGATTACCCTTTTGTTATTACCAGATGACAATAATGGTATGGGGTTGTTTTTATTAAAAAGTAAAAATTAAAAGCAACATTGACAAAGTTTACATAAATTGTTTGTGGTCTCATGAACATTAGCTAACACCATATGATATCACATTTAAAACATGAATTAAAGAAAGCCTGAAAGTTTTCAACTTTTACATAGATTAGGCTCTCATTAACTTAAAAATACATTTAAATTGTTCCACAATGTAAAAAGTAACATAAAACTTTACATATCTTATTGATAACAGGTAAATAAATCTCCAATATATTTTTTTACCATACAACTTCAGAACACCAGCTTGATATAATGCTCTTTTAAAGTTTCTACCTTACAGACTTGCATACCTGTAAGATATGAAAACATTAATAGCATCACAATTACATTGATGTTTCTACATTAACCAAGTTTAGCTTTTAAAGAAATGGCAGTACAATGCTCTAAAATAACAGTTCTGATTTAATAAGTTTTTTAATTTTTATGGTTCCTTGCTCTAGAAAAAATAAAACTTAATAAACACAATGTTATGGGTAAACTTATGTTTCAAAAAATTTTTGTCTCATTAACACATGACTGATTTTTAAAACCTTATATAGAGTTTAGTAAAAACTTATACAGACCTTAGTAAATGAATCAGATTTCTAACAAAAGTACTCACGAATGAGTAATCCCATATCAAATTTACTTTACTTATTTATCAAAATATTAGAGAAATGTATTAAACAGTGTAAACCATTTTTATGTTGAAGAAAATGTTCTAGAACCAAGGCACATTAGACGTTTTGTAGATATTAATATTTTATTAGATTTTTGAACACCTAGAAAAATTTGTAAGCTTAAATTTAAAAACATTTATTTTTATCTGTTTATCCGATTTAAATTGAAACATTTAAACCACGTGAACTAAAGATCTTTGGATCCACTTTTTAAAATTTGTTTTTATGAGCGCTTTTTTTTATGAGCGCTCCTTATATATGTTAATTTGTGTATCATATATATGATATACGGATATATGTCTATATAGACAGACAACACATAACAAAATTGTGCACACATAATAATAGTAAAGGCCTTGTAGTTTTTCACAGGTTAAATATCTATTGCAATGTTTCAAAAAGTCCACAGTTGGTCAAAGATAGAACTGATCAGAAAAACATTAACCTAGGTCTGTATGCTCAGAATCATGAGCTCAAAAATAATAAAGTATCTAAGGAAAACAATAAGAGTCCTAGAAAAAATGACTGGCCAGTAATTAGTAAATACCATACAATTTACTTTTTTTTCCCGTTAGGCATCAAATCAGTCTCCTACTAAGCTTGCAGGCTTTTTTCATTTGCATTTCAACATGAGTCATGGCTGAGGTCTGGAAGGAGCAGGAAAAAAACTGCTATTCTGAGCAGACACCTCAGGCCTAAGGCATATTAACCATAATTTTCCGGTTGGGGTGTTGAAAATTATGATACAAGTTCAAGATACAATTCACAAAATTTTATGTCTTTACATCTTTTTTGTCAACAGATACCATACTATGGTTTACTATCCTTGTCCAAATTAATGCACTGGTACACACAGTGTCATTTTCTCTGGCTACCGAATTCAAAATTGGTTAAAAAAAAAAAAAGTGAATGATTGGGAAGTTACTTGCCAACTTTGAAGTAGAGTTCTTCAGTTTTCCATCCTAAGTATTTAAGTTCTCTGGCATGAATTACCTGAAATCTTAAACTAAACAATGACCTAAACCCGACTTTTAACTGCAAGATTGTGCAATGCTTCAAAAACCCATTCATATACCAGTTTTTTTATGATAAAACATCATCATTTAGACACACATTCAGCTAAGATCATTCCCAAGAAAAAATTTATAATATCAACACATTATTGCACATGTCTTAAAGGACCAGAAACAAAGACACAAGACAGACAGAAAGGAGGTAGAGACTATGGTTGTCAGACAGAATCCTTTAAACCAGAGCAGATAAGAGAAAAAATCTACTACACCAGTGGCACCACGGGGGGGAGCAGATGTTTTAACAGAGGGGCAACCTGAAATGTAAAATAAAGTGTCTATATGGTGACTTTACTGAATTTAGTGTCCCCTTTTTCTTTTTCTTTTTTTTAACAAGACAGAGGTGGCATAATCCTTACAGTGCACGGAAGGAAGGAGGGTATTCCCTAAATCAACAGGGCTTTGGCAGCTGCTGGGGGTCCCTCAGTCCCTCCTTTTACTTACAGGATTAGCTCCTCTGGTTCAGTTCCACCCCAAGCAAGCTCCATCTCCTAACATTTCAGTAGACAGCTCTCACAAAGTTCTGGGGCGGAGGGGGGGTACCAAATTTGTAACTTAAAGTTCGGTTCCTGACCTAGAAGCCAATTTATACCAATTAAATAATGAGGAATGGGTTCTGAAAAAAAGAAAAGGGGAGGCTAATTGCTTTGCTAACAAAGGAGAAACACAGGGGACTCTGCCAAATGTTGTGACTCTCTTGATCTGGAGGGACAAGGGTTTTTAAAGGAGTTTCACTTGTTAACCTGGGAGATACTCAGTTCTTAGGTCCCCAGCAGGCATTGCCCTCTGCAATGGTTGTGCTCCAGGCAGCCAGCTAGGGGCTTCTATCATCCTGCTAAACAAAGGGGGGTAAAGTTCATCGCAGTTCCTTAAAACACAGTTCAAACGGGTGTCAGGCTTACTCTCTTTATTACCCATTTTCACGTCCAATATCCTTAAGTTTTTACAACCAAAATCACACAACAAAATGAACAAAAGCAAACAAACAAACAAAAAAAAAAAATAGAACGCAGAACAAAACACACACACACACAAAAAAAAAGAAAAACAGAAATCCGGCGCCTAAACAGAAAAACAGTGGTACAGTGCAACATCTTGCTAAAGCTCCAGGGTAGGATCGCGTGCGTGCCCGTCGGCACCTCTCTACACTTCCAGAGGAATTTCCTACAGAACAGAACAGAGGACAGAACGATTCTTGCTACTGTCCTGGACAGGAGTATATGTGAGCCTCCCCAGGCCACATCTCTGTCATCAGAAGAGATCTCCCTTAACCGGATATCAGATGTTATAAAGGCGCCACTTACCTATGGAGGCCTCCTCCATCAGGTGCTTGCTAATAGTTTTAGTGCAGAGGTTCACTGCAATGCTCCCGGGACTAAAGGCTCTCTTCCTAATATAGAGAAGATGGACCAAACCAGGCCTGAGTGGAGAGCTGTTCCTTGGTGCCTATGGTTGATATACCATCCTAATTTGCGAAAGTGCCACAGAATGTAGGGTCAGCCTCCTTTTCATGGTACTCTTGGAAGCAACTGTTTGGACAAAGTGGTTGCCAAGGCAGTGACCTCATTCAGTTCCTGAAGGATGCGACCTCACCTCACTTCCTTGGTAATGGAACTCTCTGAACTTGGGATCCAGGTAGCCAGGCACACAGAGCAAATCCCAGTCCCAGTCCTAGTGGTCTCACTTGCTTCGATTTAGCAAGGACAGAGTCAGTCGTTCTTGGTACCTACTGATGTGAGGATGGCCAAATGCCAGGAAAACTCTGAAGAGGGGCCTTTTTTGAAAAGGCAGGTAGTGGCTCACAGCTGGCTCCTGACCACTTCACAGAGTTGGACAAGGAGACCAGATCTGAAACAGGACAGGCCATATCGGGGGAACACAGTATGACCCAGCAGTCAGAGGACACTCTGGAGAGTGAGAGACCTACTTGGGGGAAGGAGGTGACTTTGTGGGTGTGGATGTGTGTTTGTGGTTTTGTCTCATGTTCAGAGAATAGGTAGGAAAGTCGGTTTGTTTGGTTTGGAGTGAACTGTTTCTAGTAAGTTGTTGGACAAGGCGAGTGTTTCTATGTCTGTGTATCCCACTGTGTCAGTGGTTGTAGACATTAGAAAAGAGAATGCATCAATATATGTTTCCTGTCTATTAGAAAGCTTCCCAGCCTTCATCCTGCCCAATTAATGAATACTCTAGGGCTTGCCTTATGAATGAGCAACACCGGATATCTTCCTAAGTTCCTGTTTTTTTCCTGAATTCTGGCCACTCTCCAGAATAGACTCATGCTTTTGTGTCCACGATATGTAGCACCTCCAAGCACCGTGACATGGACATGTACTGGATAGCTGAAGGAATTGGCAAGAATCTCAGAAAACTCAGATACCAGTGTGACCAGGATAGTCTCAGTGGAGAAACCCTGCAATTGGCCTTTTTATTACCTATTGTTCTGTTGCCCTGAATGTCAGGAAGGTCTTTGCCTCAGGCCACGCCTTCGAGATTCCTGAAGAAAAGAGTTTTCAAACGGAAATGAATGGGCATCACCTGTGGCTGTTTGCTTAATTCCTTTGGAAAGGGATGTGTCTGAATCAGCCCTTTGGCCCTGTGTGAGCCTAGAGCTTAGATTCTCAGCACCTGATGGATCGTAAGAAAGATCCCATGTGTGGATCCAAATCAAAATGGCCAAAAATCAGTCATTGTGGATGAAGTCTCTCGCATTCCTCCATAAGGTTCTTAACCTCCCTCAAGTGAGAATAGGGATCCAATGGGTCAAATGAGTTATTCAAAGCCCTGCAGATGCTAGCCCATAGGTTCTTGGGTTTTCTTATGAATCCAATTCAAATAAAGAATCTAAACCGACAGTCAGTAGGCCTCAAATTGGAGAACAGAGCTGTGTTAACGGCAGGCATATTTGATCACTCCTGGTTCACAGGAAGGGTGTCCAGGCCACCCTGACTTTTGGTAAATGAGGGGAAAGGGAGCTTACTTGGGACACTGTCTTGTGCTGCGCCTCTCATGGAATCCTCCTGCCAGAAGTTATGATGAGTGTCTATATGGAAGAAGATGAGTGTCATGTGAGAGTGTTTTGGTTTTAACTGCGGTCATTTGTGTAGAAGTTGGAAGAGATAACTGGGTCCAACTTGGCTTGCACTTTGGTGTGATTCCCCTTAGAGAATGTGTTTTGGAACTGACCTCCGAGAAGGTACAAGGTCCTATGATATTGTATATCCATATTTCTGGGACATCTCTACAGAACGTAATTCAATGCTAAGTATACCAATCAAGGGCCAAATGAACTTCTGGACTTCAAATCTTAACTAGATTTCTGTTTTCATATTTATATTGAAAGGTTAATAAAATAGATACTTGTCATTTCCTGTTTTTCTGTATGCTTAACAAAACGCCATTGAAATCTTGAGAACTGTTTACTATTCTTGTTCCCAGAATGTGCTGTCCCAAACTGCCAAACTGCAGAATGTACTCCGTCAACCAGTTGCTCGCAAACTGACACTCGCCATTACCCATCAATAAATTTCTCTCCCTGCCCTCTCCAAGAAAAATATATTACCATTTCTTAAGCTGTTCTCAGGGCTCTCTGCTCTGTTCAAGTGATCTCTGAGCCCTTCATGCCGGACTCCCAATAAACCCTTTGCTGTTGCATGAGACAGTCTCTTAGTGGTCTCTGCCGCAGATGCTCGCCCAACCTTTACATCTGGTGGCCCTAGCAAGATCCGGAAGCTGCAGACAAAATACTCCAAACGGGCTCCTCTGGGGGTAAATAAGGCCCATCTTTCTCGTTTCAGGCTTCAGGTTAGGGTATGGCAAAACGGCTATTGGTAAAGAGCGTGAGCTCTCTCCCATGGTGGCTGACACACATGTCACAGAGCCACAGGCCATGTCCCTGGGGGATAGACTCGGGAAATCGTGGAACAATAGTCTCCTCGACTCAGTGATATTTTGTTTCTGATTCGGTATTGCCAGCCCTTCAGGTTTTGCCGACTAGTCAGTCCTGGTCTCAGTATTGGACGTCCATTGCCTGTCTTTATTGTCTTGTCTTGTCTGTGTTGTGTGTCGTTGCTTTCAGTGTCTGTGTATATTTCATTATGGGACAGATCAATTCAATGCCTCTGTCCCTGACCCTTAATCACTGGACCAAAATCTGCTTAAGGGCTCAGAATCTTTCTTTTTCAGTAAAACGCCAGACCTGGCAGATTCTGTGTCTCAGAATGACCCACCATTGCAGTCGGATGGCTCCTAGAAGGATCTTTCAACTTCGCACTTATTTGAAAAGTCCGAGATATTGTCTTTCAGCAGGTGCCACATAGACATCCAGATCAACAGCCATATATCTTAACTTGTCAGTACCTCTACAAATCTCCTCCATGGGTCAAGCCTTTCCTTGTCCCTGCACCTGCTCCTACTCCTTCCCCCACGATTCTATCTCAACCTCTCTGCTCCTCCTCCTCCACCCTCTGTTCTCCCTGAGTCTCAAGACTCTACTGGACTCACCACCCCCTCCTTATCATCTGCCCTCGTCTCCCAACCCCTAACACCCTCTAAGTGATTCCCCTTCTGCTGACTCAGCCTCTCCACCATTCGAGGAAGCTAGGCTGGCCCAGCGTCATCCAGATGACTGTCCCGCGGCACACACAGCCCCTCCTTCCCTGGAGGAAGCTGGCCCGGCTAAAAGAACTCAGAGAACTCACCGACGTTTTCACACCTGCCTACTTGAGGTGACTGCCAACACCACCTAGCGACTCTCTTCATGACAGAGCAATGAGAGAAAAATCTCCTGGAATGTAGAAAAAAATATCCTCAGTCCTGATGGGCCACCAACACAACTTCCCAACATAATCAAAGCTGGCTTCTCCTTAAACCCACCCAACTGGGACCCCAACACCTTTGAAGATAGGGAGCATCTGTTCAATTATTGCCAGGCTCTAACAGCGGGTCTCCAAGTGGCCGCTGGGTGACCAACTAATTTGGCCATGGTAAGAGAAATTATTCAAAGGCCTGATGAATCTCCATTTATGTTTCTAGAGAGAATCATGGAGGCATATAAGAGATATACTCCTTTCGATCCTCAGGCAGCAGATTAAAAGGCATCTGTCACGATGGCCTTAATTGAGCAAGCTGCCATGGATATTAAAAAAAAAAAAATAAAAGAGAGATTTTGTCAAAGAAGCCAAGAAAGTATACTATAAGAGAGAAACAGGGAGAAAGAAAGGGAGCAAAGGGAGGATGAGAGAACCAAAAGACAGACTAAGGCATTGACTAAGGTCCTGATCACAACAAGAAAGAGGCCAGAAATTAAGACATAGGGTGACAGGAAAGGCCCATGCCAGAGGCCACCCCTGGCCTCAGATCAGTGTGCCTACTCTAAAGAAAAAGGATACTGGGCCATAGAGTTCCCTATAAAGAGACAGCCACGCCAGCTGGCCATTCTGACTCTGGAGGATGACTAAGAAAGTCAGGGCTCAGAACCCATCCCCTAGCTCAGGGTAACTTTTGAAGTGGAGGGGACTCCAGTAAACTTTGAAGTGAATACAGGAGCAGTATACTCAGCCCTTAAGGCCCCATTGGGCCCTCTATCAAATAAAAGGTCTCTAGTTCAAAGGGATGATGACAGTAAATATCAGGCTTAGACAACTAAGAGGACCATGGACCTGGGGAAAGGAAAAATCCATCACTCCTTCCTAGGAATCCCAGAATGCCTGGACCCATTGATGGGCAGAGATCTGCTCATCAAGCTCCGGGCCAAAATAACTTTTAACCATGAAGGCCCCCAAATGAAATTTCTAAATACTTCAGCAAAAACTCCTATAGTCACGGCTTTAACTATATTAGTAGAAGATGAACATCCACCATTCACATGCCCCAAGTCTGATCAAACAGGCAAGCTACCCCAAAAATGGATAACAGATTACCCAGATGCCTGGGCAAAAACTGCTGAGTTAGGCCTGGCCGTGAAACAATCTCCAATAACAGTGGAGTTAAAAACCTCAGTCTCCCCAGTCAATGTCAAATAATATCCTCTAAGCAAAAAAACTAAAGGTGGGATAAGGACCCATATTCAGAAATATCTGGCATTAGGGGTCCTAAGGCCCTGTCAATCGGCCTGGAACACTCCCCTGCTACTAGAAAAAAAAAGCCAGGGACCGGGAACTATCGTCCCATTAAAGAGCTAAGAGAGATCAACAAAAGAGGGCAGGACATTCACCCCACGGTACCTAATCGGTACAATCTGCTTAGCACTCTGAACCCTGAGGGGAAATTATATACTGTTCTGAACTTAAAAGATGCTTTCTTTTGCTTGCCTCTGCATAAAGATAGTCAGTTGCTGTTTGCTTTCGGGTGGGTAGACCCAGAAACCAAAACGTCTGGTCAACTAACTTGGACTAGACTCCCACAGGCGTTCAAAAACTCCCCCACTCTCTTTGATGAAGCCCTCCACAGAGATCTCAACAACTTCAGAACTACGCACCCTGAATTTACCCAGCTTCAATACGTGGATGTCCTGCTACTGGCAGCCAACACCAAGGAAAACAGTGAGTCTGGGACCCAAGCACTATTATATGAGCTTGCTCAACTCGGGTATAGAGTTTCGACCAAAAAGGCCCAAATTTGCTAGCATGAAGTAATCTTCCTGGGCTATTCCCTTAGGGGCAGTAAACGATGGCTCACTGAGCCCAGAAAACAAACCATTATGTAGATACCACCCCTATCTTACAGCAGACAACTCAGAGAATTTCTTGGGACTGCTGGCTTTTGCAGGTTATGGATGCCTGGGTTTGCGTCCTTAGCTGCTCCATTATACCCGCTGTTAAAGGAAGATGCCCAATTCCAATGAAACCCTGAGGACCAGGAAGTTTTTGGTAACATCTAAGGACACTGACACTGAACGCCTCAACTTCACTGAGCTCAGCCTGCAATTAGAGCAAGCCCTACACTACGTTAAAAATGTACATCAACTCACTCACCCTGGTTCAAAGAAACTGCAGGCATTACTGTAAGATTAAGAACAGAGTTTTCCACTAACCAACTCACAGTGAAAGGAAATAACTGAACGGGTAACAAAAGCCTGTCGGGTCCGTCAATTGGGTAATGCTTACCCTTCCAAGTTTCCTAGAGGAAAGCACCTATGAGGAACCAGACCAGGACAATTCTGGGAAGTGGACATTACTAAAATTAAGCCAGCAAGGTATGGATTTAAATATCTCCTACTCTTTGTAGATACATTTTCAGGATGGATTGAAGCCTTACACACACACACACACACACACACACACAAAAAAAAAAATGGCGCAAATGGTTTTCAAGAAGATCCTGAAAGATATTTTTCCAAGATACGATCTGCCTAATGGACTGATAATGGACTGGTTTTCATGGCCCAGGTAAGTCAGGTGTTAACCAGGACCCTGTGGATTAATTGGAAGTTACATTATGCTTATATACCCCAGAACTCAGGACAGGCAGAAAAAATAAATAGAACCATTAAAGAGACCTTAACGGCCCCCTTAGGGACCTGGTGACTATCTCTCCACCCAGACATTTTTCAGCTCGGTATAGGTCTTTCCTATTGAGACATGCCTGATGAAGAGGATCTCACTAAAATTCCATTAAATCCCTTCCATACCATAGATAATTGAAACAAACATTATGGATGCAGGGTCACGCGAGCCAGATGCAGGTTGGCTAGCCTATATTACTATGTATGCCTGGAAGACTATCAAAGCGACAAACAGCCATCACTGTGTGGGGGAAAAGCCGACTTCTTGTGTAAGTCATGGGGATGTGAGCATACAGGGGCTGCCTGGTGGAACCCAAACTCCTCATCAAATTCAGTACACAGCATTGGCCATATTACCAATTAGACAACCAAAAACTATGGCCCCCAGAGGGTTCTCTAGATCCTCAAATTCTGCATGACATTTTTAACTTCGGCAAGTGCTCAAAAGGGGGAAATTCCCCTATGTGGAATCCTTTTTCCTCCTTCGCTCACATCCTGTACTATGCTTCCCCAATAGTTCCTCACCCTCAGCCTTCTGCTCTAGACTCTCTGCTTTCACTCCCACCTCAGCAACCTGATTTCTCCCCTCCAATTACTAGATCAAAAACCCAAACCTCTGCTGGATCTCAGAACATTGCCCCCTTGCTGAGGAAGCAGGTACCGAGGTACCCCTCCACCCACTCCTCTCTTTTCCTGTCAGTGTCTGCACTAGGTCCCACCAAGTCCTCTAGCAAGCTTAGCCAAAGCTCAAACCAGCTGAGAAGAGCCCTCAGACCCCTATCCAAGATGTAATGAAAATGACCTTTAAAGTTGATTTGTCATCACTGAAAACAGGTTTCTAAGAATTTAAAGTCCCTCACAGGCTTTTTGGAATACTCACTCCCGTCTTCCCCTCTGCTCTACCTGTTCTACTGCTCAAGTTTTTGTTCTAGGAAAATCCCAAACCCCTTTCCCATTATTCTTTGGCATCTCTCCTTCCTCATTCTCAGATCCACGGAGCTGCTCTCAGCATCGCATTCCCTGTCATCCCCCTCTGTACCAGGTCCACAGAAATGTCTTAAATGACCTTCTCCAGAAGTCTTTACCAAGGCTTACTTTAGGGCTTTCAGCAAAAGAGTCCCTCTGAAAAAGTTCAATGGAGATAAACTTCCACTCTTCATGTTGCCCTGTTCTACTTGGCCACTGGCTGGAAAAATCACCACCCCTAAGCTAGACATCGCCTTACCAGTTTTTCACAAAATATGTGAACAAGGACTCTGGCCTTGAGCTGGGGCTTCAGAGAGATTGCTACATTTCTAAGATAAAAAAGTTACCAACTGGGCTCCATGGTGACAGCTGGCAAGGAGGAAAAAAAAGAGACAAAAAAGCTCTCCCATTCCAAGGTGTAATTGAAAAGTTAACGTGCACAGAACAGAGGAAAAAAAAAACAGAAACAAAAACTGATTTGTGTGAATTTATGCAGACTGTGAACTTCTGAGCCCCTTCCCTTACATGTTGGGTACAAATACTAAAACTACCAAAACTTGGGGTTCAGGGGATTAATTGATTACAACAGAAGCAATGCCCTCTCAATACGGATGCAAACAAATAAAACTCCTTTCCTGTCTTTGGTGCTATCTTAGGTGCCTTTCCTTGTCTCTACAACAGTATAATTCTATACACTTTAACATTATTTATGTTTTCATAAAGTGGTCAATAGTTGCGATTAATTATGTAATGATGCAGATGTTTTCCAGAGTGCTCTATCAGGACGCAGGTTCATTTAAAGATCAAATAGGGGGGGCATACAACCCGGTTCCACCGGGAACCTGTATCCTTCACTTTAGCCATCCTATTAGGAATAATAGTTGCTGAAGGGGTGGGCACAGGAACAACTGCCCTAGTCCATGAGACACAACAAAGACACAATTAGAAGCAGAAATAGACCAAAGCTTAAAGACATTAAAAACCGACATCACAGCTTTACAGGAATTTTAACCTCTCTCTCTCTGAAGTTGTTTACAGAGCAGGCGAGTGTTGGACCTCCTCTTCATGAGAGAAGGGTGCCTTTTTGCTTGCATTGAGGAAAGAATGATGTTTTTTATGCCGACAATACTGGAGTTGTAAAAGAATCTATGAGTAAATTAAGAAAATTACTTGAAGAGTGTCAAAGAAAGACAGAGGCCCCCAAAGGGAGGTTTGAGTCTTGGTTCACATAGTCCACCTAGTTAACTACACTTTTATCCACCCAGGCTGGTCCATTAATAATTCTCATATTATTGTTAACTGTAGGACCCTGTTTGCTCAACCATGTAGTTTCTTTTCTCACCCAAATTGAACCTGTCATTAACCCTAACCATACACTGTTCTCTCAATCTAATTTTACAGAAGAGCGGGGACAGAGTTGGTCTTAAAATACAGGAATATAGAGGATCTTCCACCTGCTGAGAACCTCAAAGGTCCTTGAAGAAATGATCCCTGGAGAAGATGTAGTCAACTATGAAGGACCTGAGAGAGCAAAAGTCTTCCATGGCAAACAACCTGCTCATGATGAAGGGATGTGTCTGAATCAGCCACTCTCTTCTTAATGTAGAGAAGATGGACCAAAGCAGGGATGTGTTGAGAGCTGCTCCTGCATGCCAATGGGTGACATACCATTCTAACTTGTGAAAGTGTCACAGAAAGTAGGGGCAGCCTCCTTCTCATGGGAACCTTGGAAGCAATTGTTAGGACAAAGTTGTTGTCAAGGCAGTGACCTCATTCAGTTCCTAAAGAAAGTGACCTCACCTAACTTCTATGGTGATGTAACTCTCTGAACTTGGAATCCAGGAAGCCTGGCACCCAGAGCCAGTCCCAGTCCCAGTCCCAGTTGTCAAACTTATTTTGATTTACCAAGGAAAGACTCAGTCTTTCTTGGGACCTACTGATGTGAGGATGGCCAAATGCAAGAAAAGCTATGAAGAGGGGGCTTTCCTGAGAAAGCAGGCATTGGCTCACCACTGGATCCTAAAAACTTCACAGAGTTGGCCAAAAAGACCAGATTTGAGAAAGAACAGGCCATTTCCTGGAACATAGTATGGCCCACCAGTCAGAGGACTCTCCGGATAGTCACAGACCTACATGGGGGAAGGAGGTGCCTTTGTGATGTGGGTGTGAGTTTGTGGTTTTGTCTCATGTTCTGAGAATAGGTATGAAAGAAGGTTTGTTTTTTTTTTGGAGTGAACGGTTTCTAGTAAGTCGTTTGACAACGCGAGTGTTTCTATGTCAGTGTATCCCACTGTGCCCGTGGTTGTAGACATTAGAAGAGAGAATGCATCAATGAATATGTCCTGTCAGCTAGAAAGCTTCCCAGCATTCATCCTTCCCAATTTATTAATGGACTGCAGCTTGCCTTATTGATGGGCAACACTTACTATCTTTCTAAGATCCTGTTTTCTTCCTGAATTCTGGCCACTCTCCAGAATAGGCTCATGGTTTTGTGTTTAAGATATGTACAACCACGAAGCTCTTTGAAATGACCATGTACTAGATAGCTAAAGGGAATGGCGAGCATCTCAGAAAACTCAGATATCAGTGTTACCAGTAAAGTCTCAGTGGAGAAACCCTGCTTGGGGCCTTTTGATTACCTAATCTTCTGTTGCCCTGAATGTCAGGAAGGTCTTTTCCTCAGGCCACCACTTTGTGAAGCCTGAAGAAAACAGTTTTCAAATGGAAATGAATGGGAATTACCTGTGGTTCTTTGCTTAATTGCTTTGGAGAGGATGTGTCTGAATCAGCCTATTTGCCCTGTGTGAGGCTGTGGCTTAGATTCTCACCTTCTGATGGATATAAAGAAAGATCCCATGTGTACATCCAAGACCAAAATGGCCACAGAGCAGTCCTTGTGGATGAAGTCTCTCGCCTTCCTCTGTAACTTTCCTGAACTCCATCAAGTCAGAATAGGGATCCTTTGGGTCAAATGAGATCTTCAAAGCCCTGCAGAGGCTAGCCTTTGGTTGCTTGGGTTTTCTCAAGACTCCAATTTACATAAAGAATCCAAACCCCACAGTCAGTTGACCTCAAATTGAAGAAGTGGAGCAGTATTAATGGGACGCCTATTTGATCTCTCCTGGTTCACAAGAAGGGTGTCCATGCCACCCTGAATTAGGCAATTTAGGTGCAAGAGAGCTTATTTTGGACACGGACTTGAGCTGTGCCCCTCATGGAAAACTCTAGCCACAGGTTATTATGTGTGTCTATATGGAAGAAGATGAGCGCCACGTTGGAGTGTTTTGGTTTAAATTGTGGTCATTTGGGTGGCGGTTAGAAGAGATGACTTGGTCCACATGTGCTTGAACTCTGGTGTGATTTCCTTAGAGACTGAGTTCTGCAACTGAACTCAGAGAAGTATTGCCATGAATAGTGTTGAGATTTTAGGAAGCCAGGCATGAGTGTCGCCCTTGGAAACTGAGTTCTAGGCCCAGGGTGGCTTTCCACAGAGCACTGGGCCTCTCAGCCAGGATACCACATGATTTTATTCTGAAAGACTTGGCACCCATCGTTGAGAGTCAAAACTCATATGGACCTCACATTGTAGAGCTAAATGAGCTAAACATCATGTGATCTTTTCACCATTCTTTGGGAAGCCTTACCTGTGAGTGTTCTCAAGAGCTTTCATTGAAATGAGCTTCCTAACCATTTAATGGTTCCTGAATGAATTGAAACTCACAGTGCCTCCAACTTCATCCTTGAAAAATGGCTAGATAAATGCCATGAAATTTTTGAAATTCCCATCACCAGGTGGCACTGGAGAACCTTTGGATGACCTGTTGCTGGTCATGAATATTTCAGTGTCTTGTTTTACTGGGTTTCATGTAAATGGTGTAGAACAGAGATGTCAGTAAGTTGGACTCTGTTGAGTAGTGGGCCTAGAGCAGTGTTGGGCAGGTATGTGATAAAACATCTGTGGTGGGGCCATGTGGATCTGCCATTGGCTTCCAAATGGCTTGTGACTGACATGGCACAGCCAGCAGAACCTTCTGTGTAAAGGCAACTTGTTATATGGAGCGATTTCAGGATATTGTTCAGAATCAGGTTGCTATGGTCAAGGGGTCAAGCTATGTGGGATAGAAGCCTGGTTCTTGTATCATCCTGCAGACCCTGACCCACCACACGTGACAGAACTCCCTCTTGCACTTTGTCGCAGTTGAACTCCTTGTATTTCGTGAAGCAAATACCAAACTCCCAGTGCAGCAGGAAGAAACACCACGAAATGGAGGATGACCATATGGCTTCACAGTCCACACTTGGAGACACTAAGCCCCAGTGGCCACAGGTTACCTACAAAGAGAGAATTCAGCACGGCTGCCTCGTGTTCATTGTAAAATAAGAAACTTTGTCCTCCTGGTCACATAGATGCAGACCCAGCTTTGAGGGTCTCACTACAAAGGAAGCTTAACTCGTGACAACAACCTATATTTCAGTGCCCAACCTCAGTGGCAGTTTCTCAAAAAGTTTTAGGCAAGCAGAGCTCCATGTTTGTGGAGTGTGTACCCTGTCCTTATTTTTGGAAACTCTTATTCCACCTCCAAGTTTGTGCACTCTTGAGCATTTTCCATTCCAAAAATGTAATCACAGATTTTGTAACTCTTCTCCTCTAATTGTGTCTTACTTGGGGCGAAGGTAATGTCAAGGCATGGTTCTGGATGAGACTGGGAAGATTTGTTGTAGCACATATTTGCATACACATTGGATTAATTTTCCTATTTTCCATTCGAAATTCTGAATCCCTGACACTAACCCATATTCTACTAGACTCTGACTACTAATCCTAATATGATGGAGAAAAATAACCCAAACAGTACATAAGTACATGCAGTTCAGAGTTCGACTTGCCATTTGCATGATAAAGCGTAGGTGTTATAAATTTAGTCAATTTTTAATTGAAATAGTTCTCCATGTGTTTTCAAAGTTAACAAATATGTGAATTACTGTCTCCCATTCTCTGGAGCCTATTCAGCACATGTATTTTTATATGCACAAATAGAATCCTGCGTGATATCACACGTACATTCTTGTGAGTTACATGACTTAGCAGATACAAAGTGTGAGAAGTGACCACTCCTCCTAAACCCTGTTGGAACTGAAAATTCAACCTATGGGTGAGCTTCCCAGTAGAACAACATTATACATAAAACCCATGTTCAGTAAAATGAATGTTTTTGCATCTTTATGATATATATTTCATGATGAATTTCGATTGGCATATATATTGCTACTTATTAATGTCTCTGTTCGTGTGTGTGTGTGTGTGTGTGTGTGTGTGTGTGTGTATATATATATATATATATATATATATACTCCAGATTTTTAAAAATATGAAATATATGTGTCTTATATACAATCCCTAAATTCATTCATGTTCATGTATGTGGATTAATAATCAACTTTTCACAAGATTATTCTTAGAAATATTCATCCACCCGAAATACATATTTGTTTCCTTGTACTGAAAACTAACTTCAGTGAAAGGTGCATACAAATCCTAATATGTCTACATTAACGGACCCAGTTTAACATCAATGCATGTAGGTTACTATGGAACATGATGTGTATTTTGACGTTAATTTTTATTCCACACTGGTACATTACTATTCCTTCAGTTTATGTACATCATAGAATATATATTTTATTCACTAGTTAACAAATTTATAGGCATTTGTTTCACTTTCAATCACTTCCTGCTCCAGAACACATGAATTTCTCTACGTTTCTTCAGTGGTCTATTCATGAGACTTTTTTTCCAAATACATTTTTTTCGATTTCCATAATCAATTTTGAAACAAAACTCACAAACCCTTCATGATAAACCATAACCCTAAGATGATCATTAGATATATAACTGGTTGGAATGAATGATTGTATATCAATATAACATTTCTTACATATTTTCAGATATCTATTCAATCCATTATTTAAAGTGGATCCAGTTATATTATTTATTCACAGTATGGTCTATTCATGCATTATGTGTATATTCATAGAAACAGGGTACACATCTTTGTACGACCATACTAATTTATAAGTCTTCAAAATATTGCTCCAAGAAATGGTGGAAGAAATACTCATGTCACCTGATCTACATACACATTTTATCACAGAAATATTCTGGACACCAAAAGCAAAGGTCACACTTACAATTGTACCAAAGCCTAAATAGAAAGTGAGCATGGATTACTTAAAACATCCATGTCCAGGTTGCCTAATGCTCTCAAATATCAATCCTATTGGTGACTACATATTTGTTTCTTCCTAAGATTATCTATTCAACCTCAAACCTGTTGAAAATGTCTAACCCTATCACACAATTTATACTTTGCTTGATTTCCTTATGTCTCTATTGATATCTGCTTTCCTACATGATTTCCCCAGTTCATCATTGTGACTGACTCTTCACATGTACTGACATTTACATACACTCTCTACCCGAAACCCTATTGCTAAAGAACTTTTGGTCCAAATCCTATACTCACTCTTCTTTCTAAACCTACAGACTACCTTCCTAATCCTACCGACTATCGCTTTTTGACTGGATGTTCTTTTCAACATTCAATCATCCAAAGTACAAGGTCCGATGCCAGTGTATATTGATTTATTTGAGACATCTGTGCAGCACATAACTCAAAGCTAAGTATCCCACTCAAGTCCCCAGTGCCCTTCTGGACTTCAAATCTTACCTAGATTTCTGCTTTCATAGTTATATTTCACATATATACTCTTATAAATATCACAGGTTGCCAATGCCATTATTCATCCCGCAGAATGATTCGTAACCCAAATCAAACCTATTATTAACCTTAACTATACACTGTTCCTTCAATATAACGTACAGAAGAGCAGGGACAGAGTGGGTCTTACAATATAGGAATGTAGATGATCTTCCACCTGCTGAGAACCTAAAAGATCCATGGAGAAATGATCCTTGGAGAATATGTAGGCAGCTATGTAGGACCTGAGAGAGCAATAGTCATCTTCCATGGCAAACAACCTGGTCAGGGTGAATTGATGTGTCTGAATCAGCCTCTGTCTTCTTAAAGTAGAGAAGATGGACCAATCCAGGCCTGTGTGGAGAGCTGTTCCCGGGTGCCTATGGTTGATATACCATTCTAACTTCTGAATGTGTCACAGGATGTTGGGGCAGCCTCCATCTCATGGGAACCTTGGAAGCAACTGTTAGGACAAAGTGGTTACCGAGGCAGTGACCATATTCAGTTCCTGAAAGAAGTGACCTCACTTCACTTCCTTGGTGATGTAATTCTCTGAACTTGGGATCCAGGAATCCAGGCACCCAGAGTCATTCTCACTCTGAGTCCCAGTGGGCTAACTTGTTTGCTTTTCCCAAAGACATAGTCAGTCTTTCTTGGTACCTACTGATGTGAGGATGGCCAAATTCCAGCAGAGCTCTGAAGAGGGGCCTTTCCTGAGAAAGTAGGTAGTGGCGAACCACTGGCTCCTGACAACTTCACAGAATTGGCCAAGGAGACCAGAACTGAAACAGGACAGGACATTTTTGGGGAACATAATATGGCCCACCAGTCAGAAGACACTCCGGATAATCACAGACCTACTTGGGGGAAAGAATTGCCTTTGCCATTGTACGTGTGAGTTTGTGTTTTTTTCTCATGTTCTGAGAATAGCTAGGAAAGGTGGTTTGTTTGATTTGGAGTGGACTATTTCTAGTAAGTCGTTTGACATGTTGAGTGTTTCTATGTCTGTGTATTCCACTGTATCCGTTGTTGTAGACATTAGAAAAGACAATGCATCAATGGATGTGTTGTCTCTAGTTGAAAGCTTCCCCGCATTCTTACTGCCCAATTGATGAATGGACTGCAGCTTGCCTTATGGATGGGCAACATCTACTATCTTCTTAAGTTCCTGTTTTCTTCGTGTTTTCCAGCCACTCTCCAGAATAGGCTCATGGTTTTGAGTCCCAGATATGTAACACCACAAGGCTCTGTGACATGGCCATGTACTGGATAGCTTAAGGGAATGGGAGCATCTCAGAAAAATCAGATATCAGTGTGACCAGTAAAGTCTCAGTGGAGAAACCCTTCTTTGGGCCATTTGCTTACTTCTGTTTCTATTACCCTGAATGTCAGGAAAGTCTTTGCCTCAGGCCACCCCGTTGTGTAACCTTAAGAAGACTGTTTTCATATGGAAATGAATGGACATCACCTGTGGCTCTTTGCTTAATTGCTTTGGAATGGAATGTGTCTGATTCAGCCTCTTGTCCTTGAATGAGGTTGTGGCTTAGATTCTCAGCACCTGATGGATCTAAAGAAAGATCCCATGTGATTTCAAAACCAAAATGACAAAAAGAGAAGTCATTGTGGATGAATATTTTTGCCTTCTTGTTTTATGTTCCTGACCTCCATCAAGTGAGAATAGGGATCCTTTGGGTCAAATGAGTCTTTGAAATCCCTGCAGAGGCTAGCCCATATGTGCTTGGGTTTTCTCATGACTCCAAATCACATCAAGAATTTATAGGCTTCAGCCAGTAGGCCTCAAATTGGAGAAGCGGAACACTTTAACAGCAGCAATATTTGATCACTCCTGGTTCACAGGAATAGTGTTCAGGCCACCATGGTTTTAGGCAAATGAGGGGCAAGTGAGCTTATTTTGGACACTACCTTGTGCTCATTGAAACCTCCAGCTAGAGGTTATGATGAGTGTCTACAAGGAAGAAGATTATGGCCCTGTGGGAGTGATTTCATTTTAACTTTGGTCATTTTTGTGGCAGTTGAAAGGGATGACTGGGTCCACCTGGGCTTGAACTCTGGTATGATTTACCCTTAGAGACTGAGTTCTGGAACTGACCTCAGAGAAGTATTGCCATGAATTGTGTTGGGATTTTAGGAGGCCATGCATGAGACTCACTCTTGGAAACTGAGATCTAGGCCCAGGGTGGCTTTCCACAGAGGCCTGGGAATCTCAGCCAGAATATCACATGATTTTATTCTGAAAGACTTGGTAGCCATAGTTGAGAGTCAAAACACACATGGACCTCACATTGTAGACGTCAATTGGCCTGGCTTCATGTGACCTGTTGGCAACTCTTTGAGAAGCCTTGACTTTAGAGTTCTCCAGAGCATTCATTGAAATGAGCTTTCTCAACACTTAACGGTTCCTGAATGAATTGAAACCCACAGTGCCTCTAACTTCATCCTTGAAAACTTGCTAGATAAATACCATAAAATTTTGGAAATTCCCATGACCAGGTGGCACTGCAGAAACGTTGGATGTCCTGTTGCTGATCATGTGTATACCAGAAAGTGCCTTGTTTGACTGGGTTTCATGAAAATGGTGTAGAATACGAGATGCCAGGAATTTGGAGCCTGCTGAGTAGTGGGCCTAGAGCAGTGGTGGGCAGGTGTGTGATGAAACATCATGGTGGGGCCATGTGGATCGGCTATCGGCTTACAAATGGCTTTTGACTGATATGGCGCAGCCCCCATTCCCTTGTATGTAAAGGCATCTTGTTATATGGAGAGGTTTCAGGGCAATGTTCATAATCAGGTTGCTATGGTTATTGGGACAAGCTATGTGGGATAGAAGCCTGGTTGGTACATTCTCCTGCAGATGCTAACCCACCCCACGTGACAGAACACCCTCCAGCACTGTATCCCAGATGAACTTCTTATATTGTGTGAAGCAAGTACCAAATTCCCAGTGTAGCAGCAAGAAACACCACGAAAATTGGAGGATGATCAAATGTCTTCACTGTCCCCACCGGGAGACACTTAGCCTCCAGTGGACACAGTTTACCTACAAAGAGAAAATTGAGCACTGCTGCCTCATGTTCATTGAAATATAAGAAATCATGTCTTCCAGGTCACATAGATGCAGACCCAGCTTTTATGGTCTCACGACAAAGGAAGCCAAAGCTCATGACAACAACATATATTTCAAGTGCCCAACCTCAGAAGCCGTATTCCAAGAAGTCTTAGGCCAGCAGAGCTCTTTGTTTGTGGAGTGTTTACCCTGTCCTTTACTTTTGGAAACGCCTCTACCACCTCCAAGGTTGTGAACTCCCGAGCATATTCCATTAAATATATGTATTCATAGATTTTCACACTTTTCTACTATAATTGTGTCTTACTTGGGTGAAGGTAATGTCAAGGCATTGTTCTGGATGTGAGTGGGAAGATTTTTGTGTAGCACATATTTACACACACACTGGATTCATTTTTCAATTTTTATTTTGAAATACTGAATCCCTGACACTAACCCATACCCTACTAGACTCTGAATTATGATTCTAATATGATGGTGAAAAATAACCCAAAAAAGAATAGAAATACAAGCAGTTCAGAGGAGGTATGGTGTATAGTTGGAATTGCCGTTTGCATTATATTTTGTAGGAGTTATAAATCTAGTCAATTTTTTGTTGAAATAGTTCTACATGTGTTTTTAAAATTAACAAATATATGAATCCCTGTCTCCCTTTCTCTGTAGCCTATTCAGCACATGTATTTTTATATGCACATATAGAATCCTACCTGATATCACTCGTATACACTTGTGAGGTGGCTGAATTTGCAGATGCAAATTGAGAGAAGAGATCACTCCTCCTAAACGCTGTTGGAACTGAAAATTCAACCTATGGGTGAGCTTCCTAGTTGAATAACATTATTCATAATTTCATGTTCAGTAAAATTAATATTTTTCAATCTGTTGATTATATATATTTCATGATAAATTTCTATTGGCATATATATCACTACTTTTTTAATTGGTTGCTCAAAACATTACAAAGCTCTTGACATATCATATTTCATACATTAGATTCAAGTGGGTTATGAACTCCCATTTTTACTCCAAATACAGATTGCAGAATCACATCAGTTACACATCCATATTTTTACATAATGCGCTATTAGTTAATGTTGTATTCTGCTACCTTTCCTATACTCTACTATACCCCCTCCCTTCTCTTCCCATCTTTTCTCTCTACCATACCTACTCTAATTCATTTCTCTCGTTGTTTATTTTCCCACAACCTCTTATATGTAATTTTGTGTAACAATAAGGGTCTCTCTCCATTACCATGCAATTTCCCTCTTCTCTCCCTTTCCCTCCCACCTCATGTTTCTGCTTAATGTTAATCTTTTCTTCATGCTCTTCCTCCCTGCTCTGTTCTTAGTTGCTCTCATTATATCAAAGAAGATATTTGGTATTTGTTTTTTAGGGATTGGCTAGCTTCACTAAGCATAATCTTCTCTATTGCCATGCATTTCCCTGCAAATTCCATGATTTTGTCATATTTTAGTGCTGCGTAATCCTCCATAGTATACAAAGGTCACTTTTTTTTTTATCCATTCATCTATTGAAGGGCATCTGGGTTGGTTCCACAGTGTAGCAATTGTGAATTGTGCTGCTATGAAAATCGATGTGGCAGTATCACTGTAGTACGCTCTTTTAAGGTCTTCAGGGAATAGTCCAAGAAGGGCAATAGCTGGGTCAAATGGTGCTTCCATTCCAAGCTTTCACAGGAGTCTCCATACTCCTTTCCAAATTGGCTGCACCAGTTTCAGTCCCACGAGCAATGTACAAGAGTACCCTTTTCCTCACATCCTCGCCAGCACTTGTTGTTGTTTGACTTCATTATGGCTGCCAATCTCACTGGATTGAGATGGTATTTTAGGGTGGTTTTTATTTGCATTTCTCTTACTGCTAGAAATGGAGAGCATTTTTTCATGTACTTGTTAATTGATTCTATGTCCTCCTCTGAGAAGTTTCTGTTCAGGTCCTTGGCCCATTGGGTTATTGGTTATATTATTGTCTAATTTCCTGAGTTCTTTGTATACTCTGTATACTCTGGATATTAGGGCTCCATGTGAAGGGTGAGGACTAAAAATTTGTTCCCATGATGTAGGCTCCACATTTACCTCTCTTATTGTTTCTCTTTCTGAGAAAAAAAAAATTCAGTTAAAGTAAGTCCCATTTCTTGATTCTTGTTATTAACTCTTGTTCTATGGGTGTCCTATTAAGGAATTTGGAGCCTGACCACACAATATGTAGATCTGAGCCAACTTTTTCTTCTATCAGACGCAGAGACTCTGATTTGAATCTAGCTCCTTGATCCACTTTGAGTTAACTTTTGTGCAGGGCGAGAGGAGGGGATTCAGTTTCATTTTGTTGCATATGGATTTCCAGTTTACCCAACACCATTTGATGAAGATGCCATCCTTCCTCCATTGCAGGCCATTAGCTCTTTTATCAAATATAAGATAGTTGTAGCTTTTTGGATTAGTCTCTGTGTCCTCCATTCTGTACCATTGGTCCACCCGCCTGTTTTGGTACCAGCACCATGCTGTTTTTATTTTAATTGCTCTGTAATATAGTTTGAAATCTGGTATTGCTATACTGCCTGATTCACACTTCCTGCTTAGAATTGCTTTTGCTATTCTGGGTCTTTTATTTTTCCATTTGAATTTCATAATTGCTTTATCTATTTCTACAAAAAATTCCTTTGGGATTTTGATTGGCATTGCATTAAACCTGTAGAGAACTTTTGGTAATATAACCATATTGATGATGTTAGTTCTTCCTATCGATGAACGGGGTATATTTTTCCATCTTCTAAGATCTTATTCTATTTCTCTTTTTAGGGTTCTGTAGTTTGCATTATATAAATCTTTCACCTCTTTTGTTAGGTTGATTCCCAAGTATTTAATTATTTTGAGGAAATTGGGAATGCAGTGTTTTGACTCATTTTTGTTTCAGAAGTTTTGTCGCTAATATACAGAAATGCCTTTGATTTATGCATGTTGATTTTCTATCCTGCCACATTGCTGCATTCATTTATTAGTTCTAGTAGTTTTTTCTGTAGACCCTTTTGGGTCTTCTATGTATAGAATCATGTCATCTGCAAATAGTGATAATTTAAGTTCTTCTTTTCCTATTTTTATGCCTTTAATGTCTTTCATCTCTCTAATTGCTCTGGCCAGTTTTTCGAGAACTATATTGAATAGAAGTGGTGATAGAGGACATCCCTGTCTTGTTCCAGATTTTAAAGGGAATGCCTTCAATTTTTCTCCATTCAGAATGATGCTAACCTGAGGCTTAACATAGATAGCTTTTACAATGTCGAGGTAAGTTCCTGTTATCCCTAGTTTTTAAAATGTTTTGAACATAAAGGAATGCTCTACTTTGTTGAATGTTTTTTCTGCGTCTATCGAGATGATCATATGGTTCTTATCTTTAAGTTCAATGATGTTGTGAATAACATTTATTAATTTCCATATATTGAACCAGCCTTGCATCCCAGGGATGAATCCTAGTTGATCATGGTGCACAATTTTTTTGATGTGCCTTTGTATCCAATTCGCCAGAATTTTAATGAGGATTTTTGCATCTAGGTTCATCAGAGATATTTGTCTGTAGTTTTCTTTCTTTGAGGTGTCTTTGTCTGGTTTCAGAATCAGGGTGATGTTGTCCTCATAGAACGAATTTGGTAGAGCTCCCAGTTTTTCTATTTCCTGAATAACTTGAAAAGTAATGGTATTAATTCTTCTTTAAAGGTTTTGTAAAACTCTGCTGTATACCCATCTGGTCCTGGGCTTTTCTTGGTTGGTAGTCTTTTGATTGCTTCTTCTACTTCATCCATTGATATTGGTCTGTTTAAATTGTGTGTTCCCTTATGACTCAGTGTGGGCAAATCATATGACTTAAGAAATTTATCGATGTCTTCACTATTTTTTATTTTATTGGAATACAGGTTTCCAAATAATTTCTAATTTTCTTCTGTATTTATGTTGCATCTGTTGTGATATTGCCTTTTTCATCCCGTATGTTAGTAATTTGAGTTCTCTCTCTTCTTCTCTTCATTAGCATGGCTAAGGGTCTGTCGATCTTATTTATCTTTTTGAAGAACCAACTTTTAGTTTTGTTAATTTTTTCAATAGTTTCTTTTGTTTCAATTTCGCTCTGATTTTAATTATTTCTTGCCTTCTGCTAAATTTGCTGTTGTTTTGCTCTTCCTTTTCTAGGGCTTTGAGATAAAGTGTGAGCTCATTTATTTGTTGTTTTTTTTTTCTTTCTTTTTTTGAGGAATGACCTCCAGGAGATGAATTTACCTCTTAAAACTTCTTTCATTTTGTCCCATAGAATCTGATATGTTGTGTCTGTATTTTCATTTATCTCTAAGAATTTTTTGATTTCCTCCTTTATGTCTTCTGTAACCCATTGATCATTCAGTAACATATTGTTCATTTTGCATGTAATGTATGATTTTTTCTTTTTTCTTTTATCATTGGTTTCCAGTTTCATTCCATTATGGTCACAAAAAATTCATGGTATTATCTCCTCCCCTTTATATTTACTGAGGGTTGCCCTATGGCAAAACATATGGTGTATTTTTGAGAAGGATCCATGTGCTGCTGAGAAAAAAGTATATCCACTTGATGATGGTTGATATATTCTATATATGTCACTTAAGTCTAGGGTATTGATTGTGATATTGAGTTCTATAGTTTCTTTATTCAACTTTTGTTTGGAGGATCTGTCCAATGGTGAGAGACGTGAGTTGAAGTCACCCATAATTATTGTACTGTGGTCTATTTGATTCTTGAACTTGAGGAGAATTTGTTTAATGAACGTCGCAGCACCATTATTTGCTGCGTGAATATTGATAATTGTTATGTCTTGTCAGTGAATGGTTTCTTTTAACAGTATATAATGTCCTTCCTTATCCCTTTTGATTAAATTAGTCTTGAGGTCGATTTTATTCTATAGGAGGATGGCCACCCCTGCTTGGTTACGAGGACTGTGTGCATGGTATAAATTTTCCCAATCTTTCACCTTCAGCTTGTGTATGTCTTTTCCATTCAGATGTGTCCCCTGGAGGCAACATATTGTTGGATTTGTTTTTTTTAATTCAAGTAACAAGCCTATGTCACTTTATTGGAGAGTTTAAGCCATTAACGTTTAGAGTTACTATTAATATATGGTTTGTACTGCCACCCATGTTTGCTTATATCTTTTTTTAAAATTAGTTTGTTTCTCCATGATTAGCTTTTCCCGCCCTCTGTCATTACTGAGGCACTTCCCACTGATGGTTTACATTGTTGATTTTCATTTCTTCCTCGTGTAGTGTTTTGCTCAAGATGCTTTCCAATGCTGGTTTTCTGGCTGCAAATTATTTTAGCTTTTGTTTATCATGAAACATTTTTATTTTGTTGTCTTACATTAAGCTTAATTTTGCTGGATACATAATTCTTGGTTGGCATCCATTGTCTTTCAGTGTTTGAAGTACGTTGTTCCAGGATCTTCTCACTTCCAGCATCTGTGATAAAAAAAAAACCATTGTTAACCTTTTTGTTTTACCCCTGATTGTAATCTGCCTCTTTTCTCTGGTAGGTTTTAATATTTTCTCTTTGTTTTGTATATTGGATATCTTCATAACAATGTGTCTTGGCATTGGTCTACTGTGATTTTGTGTGCTCAGTGTCCTGTAAGCATCTACAATTTGTTTATCTGTTTCCATTTTTATTTTTGGAAAGTTTTCTCTAATTATTTCATTCAGCAGGTTACTCATTCCCTTGGTTTGAATCTCTGTACCTTCCTCTTTCAGGATGACTCATAAGTTTGTTTTTTTAATGTTATCCCATATCTCTTGGATGTTTTCTCATAATTTTTTACAGCATTTCTTTCTTGGATAGAGTTTTTTCAAGATGATATATTTTGTCTTCATTATCTGACATTCTGTCTTCTACTTGCTCCACTCTGTTAGTGATACTCTCAATTGAGTTTTTAATTTGGTTTATCATTTCCTTCATTTCTAGAATTATTGTTTGATTTTTCTAATAATCTCTATCTCCTGATAAAGATGCTTAATTTCTTATTTTATCTGTTTTTGTAATTCATTTTCAATGCGTTCTTTCACTGTTTGTTTTTGTTGTCTCGTATCCTCTTTAATGTTCCATTACATCTGTCTAAGGTATTCCTTGAGTTCTTTATATGACCATTTTTCTGATGACTCCAGATGCTCTTGAATATTTAGGCTGTCCTTCATTGTTTGTACTTTTTTTCTTCCTTGCTTTTTTATGCTGCTCATGTTACTTCTTGTTCTGTTTGACTACTGAGTTACTGCTTACTCTTATAAGTTTATTTGATGCTTGGAAGGAAAGCTATTAGAAGGGAAGGGAAGAAGTCACTAAAGAGAATGAGAGTAGCCAGGTAGAATTCAAGGAAGGGGGTATAATAAAATTGAAAAGAAATGAAAAGACAAAAGAAAAAAATAGAAAATAAAGAAAGAAAATTTTAAGTAATAATGATAATTAAAAAATGAAAATTAAAATTTAAAATAATAATAATAATAATGAAATAAAAAATTAAAAAAATAAAAAACATTAAAAAAGTTAAAGAACAACAACAAAAATGAAAATGAAAGAAAAAGAAAAACATACAAATAATATAATAATAATAATACATGCAGTACTAGAGTTCAATTAACTTCTCTTCCAGTAGTTGGAGCTGTGTGCACTGGGCCAAGCTTCTCCTCTAAATAAGTGGGAACAAATCACTGTGCAGCAGCTCTTCCTCCCAGACTCGGCGGGTCTCCAATCCTGAGTGCCTAGGGCCTTCTCTTGTGCTTCCTCAAGCCAGGCCCCGCTCACCTTTGACGCTCACCACAATACTGGTTACACGCCAGGCCTCTGCTCCTGGTAGCCCTGTTTTAATGAACGCCTGGGCACACTCTCCCTGTTTGCCTCCCTCAGACCCTAAGTTTGTAGAGCTTTGTCCTGAGAACCGCCAGCGAATTTTCTTGTCTTCCGGGAGCCATGCCCCTGGTAGGTGGTGTAAGAGACCTCAATTGTCAGCACTGGTGGGAGTGGTAGCCGGGAATTCCACGCCGCAAGTCCCAAGCCAATCCTGTTTCCCTAGGTCTGGCTATCGTGCTCCTGGGAGAGCTGGGAGGGGCCCTTGAGGTTTCCCCGTGGTGTTGAGAGAGATGGCAATGGGATTACACACTTGTCGCGTTGGTTTCAATGAAGTTATCTCCTCCGCCTGTAATGTCAGTTCTATGCCATGGTGGTATCACATTAAAATGGTGACCGTTCGTTCCCTTTGCTGGGTGACCAATGCAATGGGTGGGTCCTGACTATCTCTCCCAAGCCCCATTTCAATCCTGTGGCCACTGCCTATGAAGGCTCAGTTGTCTTTTAACTCTGTCAATTCAGAAAGCCCAACCAGTTATTTCAGCGGGAATGTTAGTGCTGAGTCACAAAAACCAGACGAATCTAAGCTTGAATGCAGCCAATCCGGGCTCTGTGTGTGTTCTGAGGGGCCCAGACTATTCGCCCCAGATTCACAACAGGTCAACATTGCCTAGTGATTCTGAACAAACAGCATTTAGACAGTTTACGACTTCCTATGCCCGTACAGCTGAAGAGATCAGAGACTTGATTTCTCCATGCCTGCCTTAATAATGGATCTCCTGTATTGCTACTTTTTAATATCTGTGCATGTGCGTGTTTGTATATATATATATACATATATATATATATACATATATATATATATACATATATATATATATATATATTTATATTTATATTTATATATATATACACACTCTTCAGATTTTTCAAAATATGAAATATATGTGTCTTATTATACACTCCCTAAATTCATTCATATTCATATCTGTGGATTTATAATCAACTTTCCACAAGATTATTCTCATAATAATCATCCACCTGAAATACATATTGTTTCCTAGTACTGAAAACTAAATTCAGTGAATGGTGCATACAAACCCTATTATTTCTACATTTACTTAGCCAGTTTAAAATCAATGCAAGTAGATTCCTAGGGGACATGATGTGTATTTTGACTTTCATTTTTATTCAACACTTGTACGTTACTATGTCTTCAGTTTATCCACATCATAGGATATATATTTCAGTCACAAATTAGAAAATTTATAGGCATTTGTTTCACGATCAATCACTTCCTGATTCAGAACACATGCATTCCTCCATGTTTCTTGACTGGTCTTTTCATGAGACTTCTTTCCAAACACATTACTTTCGTTTAACATCATCACTTATAAAGCAAAACTCAAACACCATTCATCATAAATCATAATCCTAATATTACCATTAGATATATAACTGGTTGGAATGAATGATTGTATATCAATATAAGATTTCTTATATATTTTCACATGTCAATTCAATCCATTATTTAAAGTGGAATCAGTTATGTTATTTACTCATAGTATGGTCTATTCATGCATTATCTCTATATTCATAGACAGAGGTTACACCTCTTTGTGCCCCTAATACTAATGTATGCGTCTTCAAATTATTGCTCCCAGAAATGGTGAAAGAAATACTCATGTCACCTGATCTACATATACATTTTATCACAGTAATATTCGGAACAACAAAAAAATAAAATATCACACTTATGATTGTACCAAAGCCTAAAAGGAAAGTGAATGTTGATAACTAATAACATCCATGTCCAGGTTGCCTAATGCTTTCCTATGATTATATATTCAAACTCAAGCCTGTTGAAAATGTCTAATCCTATGACTCACTTTATACTTTGCCTGATTTAGTAATGTCTCTATTGACACCTGCTTTCCTACATATTTTCCCCAGTTCATCATTTTGGCTTACTCTTCACATGTGCTGACATTTACATTCACTCTCTAAACGAAACCCTATTGCTAAAGAAGCTTTTTTTTTCCAAATCATATACTCACTCTTCTTCCTAAACCTACTGACTATCTTCCTAATCCTACCAACTATCCCTTTTTGACTGGATGTTCTCTTCTACATTCAATCATCCAAGGTACAAGGTCCTATGCCATTGTATTTCGATGTAACTGAGACAATTGTACAGAACATTATTCAACACTAAGTATCCAAACCAAGGGCCCAATGCCCTTCTGGGCTTCAAATCTTTCTAAGATTCCCGTTTTTATACATATATTTCACCTATATATTCTTATAAACATCACAGGTTCCCAATCCCATTATTCATCCTGCAGAATGATTCCTAACCCAAATCGAAAATATTATTGACCCTAACCATACACTAACTTTGCAGGAGAGCAGGAACAGTGTGGGTATTAAACTACAGGAATCTAGGGGATCTTCACCTGCTGAGAAACTCAAATGTTCATGCAGAAATAATCCCTGGTGAAGAAGAAGGCAGCTATGAAGTACCTCAGAAAGCAAAAGTCAACTTCCATGGCAATCATCCTGGTCAGGATGAAGGGTTGTGTCTGAATCATTCTCTCTCTTCTTAATGTATAGAACATGGACCAAACCAGTCCTGTGTGGAAGCTGTTCCCGGGTGCTTATGGTTGATATAACATTCTAACTAGAGAAAGTGCCACATGAAAATCGGGGCAGCCTCCACCTCATGGTACTTTTGGAAGCAACAAAGTGGTTGCCAAGGCAGTGACATCATTCAGATCCTGAAGAAAGTGATCTCACCTCACTTCCTTGGTGAGGGAACTCTCTGAACTTGGGATCCAGGAAGCCAGGCACCCAGAGACAGTCCCTGTTCTAGTCCCAGTGGTCTCACATGTTTGGAATTACCAAGGACAGAGTCAGTCTTTCTTGGTACCTACAGATGTGAGGATGGCCAAATGCCAGGAAACCTCTGAAGAGGGGCTTTCCCTGAGAAAGCAGGTAGTGGATCATTTTCTGAGAATAGGTAGGAAAGGCGGTTTGTTTGGTATGGTGTGGAATATTTCTATTAAGTCTTTTGACAAGGTGAGTGTTTCTATGTGTGTGTATCCCACTGAGTCCATTGTTGTAGACATTAGAAAAGACAATGCATCAATGGATGTGTCCTGTCTAGTAGAAAGCTTCCCAGCATTCATCCTGCCCAATTCATGAGTGGACTCTGGCTTGCCTTATGGATGGGCAACACCTACAAGCTTCCTAATTTCCTGTTTTCTCTCTCAATTCAGCCCACTCTCCAGAATAGTATCATGGTTTTGTGTCCAAGATTTGTACCACCTCCAAGATCTGTGACATGGCTATGTACTGGATAGCTGAAGGAAATGGCTAGCATCTCAGAAATCTCAGATATCTGTTGACCAGGAAAGTCTCAGTGGAGAAACCCTGCTTTGGTCCTTTTGCTTAACTATTGTTCTTTTGAATGTCAGGAAGTTTTTTGCTTCAAGCCACCACTTTGTGAACCCTGAAGAAAACAGTTTTCAAATGGAAATGAATGGGCATCACCTGTGGCTCTTTGCTTAATTGCTTAGGATTGGGATATGTCTGAATCAGCCTGTTGGCCCTGTGTGAGGCTGTGGCTTAGATTCTCATCACCTGATGGATCTAAAGATAGATCCCATGCGTGCATCCAAAACCAAAATGGCAAAAAGATCAGATATTGTTGATGAACTCTCTTGCCTTCCTCTGGTAGGTTCCAGATATCCATCAAGTGAGAATAGGGATTCTTTGGGTCAAATGAGTTCTTCAAAGCCCTGCAGAGGCTAGGCCATAGGTGCTTGATTATCATGACTCCAATTCACTTAAAGAATCTAAACCCCAAAGCTAGAAGGCCTCAAGTTGGAGAAGCCAAGCAATATTAAAGGTAGGCCTATTTGATCACTCCTGGTTCACAGGAAGAGAGTCCAGGCCACCCTTACTTTAGGCAAATGCGGTGCAAGGAGCTTATTTTGGACACTGTCGTGGGCTGCGTCCCTTATGGAAACCTCCAGCCAGAGGATATAATGAGTGTCTATATGGAAGAAGATGAGGGCCATGTGAGAGTGTTTTGGTTTTAATTGTGGACATTTGTCTGGCAGTTGGAAGAGATCACTGGGTCCACCTAGGCCTGCACTCTGGTGTGATTCCCCTTAGAGACTGAGTTCTTTTACTGATCTCAGAGAATTATTGCCAGGAATTGTGTTGGAATTTTAGATGGCCATGCATGAGAGTTGCCCTTGGAAAGTGACATCTAGGCCCTAGTTGACTTTCCACAGAGCACAGGGAATCTCAGCCAGGATAACACATGATATTATTCTTAAAGACTTGGCAGCCATATTTGAGAGTTAAAACACACATGGACCATACATTGTAGACCTCAATGGGCCTGGCTTAATCTGACTTTTGGCCACTTTTGGAAGCCTTGCCTGTAAGAATTCTCCAGAGTTTTCATTTAATGGTTTCTGAGTGAATTGAAATCCACAGTGCCTCCAACTTCATCCTTGAAAATTGGCTATATCAATATCATGAAATTTTTGAAATTCCCATGACCGGGTAGCACTGGAGAACATTTGGATGTCCTCTTGCTGATCATGAGTATACAGGACAGTGCCTTGATTGACTGGGTTTTATGAAAATGGTGTAGAACAGAGATTCCAGTAAGTTGGATCTTGCTGAGTAGTTGTTCTAGAGCAGTGGTTGGCAGGTGTGTGATAAAACATCTGTGGTGGGGGCATGTGGATCTGCCATTGGCTTCCAAATGGATTGTGACTGACATTTTGCAGTCAGTAGAACCTTATATGTAAAAGCATATTGTTATATGGAGAGGTTTCAGGGCAATGTTCAGAATCAGGATGCTATGGTCAATAGGGCAAGTTATGTGGGATAGAAGCCTGGTTGGTGCATTCTCCTGCAGAACTCGACACACCACACTTGACAGAACTCACTTCAGCACTGTGTCCCAGGTGAACCCTTGTATTTAATGAAGCAAATACCAAACTCCCAGTGCAGCAGCAAGAAACACCACGAAAGTGGAGGATGACCAAATGAATTTACAGTCCACACGGGGAGACACCTAGAATCCAGTGGCCACAGTATACCTACAAATAGAAAATTCAGCACTGCTGCCTCATGTTTATTGGAAAATAAGAAACCATGTCATCCAGGTCACATAGATGCAGAACCAGATTTGATGGTCTCACTACATATGAAGCTAATGCTTCTGACAACAGCATATATTTCATTGCCCAACCTCACAGGCAGTTTCTTCAGATGTTAGGCTGGCAGAACTTCATGTTTTTGGAGTGATTACCCTGTCCCTTACTTTTGGAAACTCCTCTACCAACTCCAAATTTGTGAACTTCTGAGCATTTTCCATTCCACATATGTATTCACAGATTTTCTAAATGTTCTCCTCTAATTGTGTCTTATGTAGGGCGAAGGTAATGTCAAGGCATTATTCTGAATGAGAGTGGGAAGATTTTTGTGTAGCACATATTTGCATACACATTGGATACATTTTCCAATTTTCCATTCGAAATACTGAATCCCTGACACTAACACATACCCTACTAGACTTTGACTTCTTATCCTAATTTGATGGAGAATAATAACCCAAACAGAATACAAATACAAGAGGTTCACAGGAGGCATGGTGTATAATTGGACTTGCCTTTCGTATGATAAATTGTAGGTGTTATAAATCTAGCGAATTTTAATTGAAATAGTTCTCCATGTGTTTTCAAAGTTAACAAATATGTGAATAACTGTCTCCCTTTCTCTGTAGCCTATTCATCACATGTATTTTTATAAGCACATACAGAATTCTACCTGGTATCAGTCGTACATTTGGTGAGGTGGCTGGCTTGGCAGATACAAATTGTGAGAAGAGATCACTCCTACTTAACGCTGTTGGAACTGAAAATTCAACATATGGGTGAGCTTTTTAGTTAAACAACATGAATCCATGTACATTAAAATGAATATTTTTGGATCTGTGGATGATATATATTTCATGGTGAATTTCAATTCACATACATAATGCTACTTTTTAATGTCTGTGTGTGTGTGTGTCTGTGTGTGTGTATATATATATATATATATATATATATATATATATATTCACTCTCCAGATTTTTCAAAATATTTAGTATATTTTTCTTTTTATACCCTCCCTAAATTCATTCATATTCATGTATGTGGATTTATAATCAACTTTTCACAAGATTATTCTCAGAAATATTCCTCCACCTGAAATACATATTTTTTTCCTTGTACTGAAAACTAACTTTGGCGGATCACATGATGGCGGTGAATGGAGTGCATACCCCCATGTACCGCATCACTGTGCGGGAAAATGATGAGTTAGAACGGCTAAAACCTATCTTGTTAGGAATTTCCAGCAAATTTGGGGTGCTCCAAAACCTAGTGGACATATATCCATCTCACGAGGATCAGCTACGGGGGCTCAAACACGAGTGATTTTTCCGCACGGAGGGTCATGCTGCTTATTCAGCAAATTGCCCTGCAGCTAGAGTGTGTGGCGCGCACTGGGAAAAGACGAGATAGCATCGCAAATATACAGTGGTGCGGATTCTATGGGCTCCTGCCCGCTATGCAATTACTGTGCTCAGTGCTGAATTCTGGGATTGAGACGGGGATGGATGTGGTCCAATTCCGTTCTCCATACCGGTCAGACCACAGAGGAAGCCAGCGTCCACCATCTTGAAGAGCTGACGTCACCATCCCTGTTTTCGACTGATCGCAGCTCATTCAGCTATAGAACAGGTAATTTCAGGATTCCATTCACCTTTGCTTCACAGACAAATTACTCAGGCTCAGTGCTAAAGAACCCGCAGAAACTGCGTCTTGGAGCCTGCTCCTATTAGAACATACACTGAGCCCAGAGCGGCCAAATTTGGCCTCCCTGAACTGATCTGGCCCAGGGCTCAAGAACCCGTGGAAACTGCTTCCCGGTGTGGGTCTTGCTGAATAATGTGGAGGTAAATATCAACCGAGCCTTCATAGGCAGTGGCAACAGGATTGAGACGAGGCTTGTGAGGGCAAGTCAGGACTCACCCATTGCTTTGGTCACCCAGCAAAGGGAACGAAATGCTGCCTTTTGCATGGGATACCAACATGGCAGAGATCTGATGTCATCAGAAAGCAGCGGAGGAGATAACTTCATTAATACCAGCGGTGACAGAAACAGTTGGTCTCCTGGTAAAGAAAGTGAGTCAGAAACACCCGAGTCTCTCTCACTTTCTTATCAAGCCAGAGGGGCAGAGCAGAGCCGCTGCCCATGCCTGGAACAGGCCCAGCGACACACCTGCATGATACTCAATTCACCCCAATTGGAATAGAGGCAGAGCAGATCCGCCACAGGTGCCCAGAACAGGCCTAGCGACCAGCAGGCATGGTAGTCACGTCACCTCAATTGGAGTAATTGCAGAGCAGAACCTTCTCCAGCACCTAGTACAATCCAAGTGGCCCACCGGCATGGTAGTCACATAACCCCAATAGGAGTAGGGGCAGAGCAGAGTCTTTGCCCATGGTTCCAGGAACAGGCCCAGCAACCTGCCGGCTTCGTAGTCATGACACCCCAATTGGAGCAGAGCCACCACCCGCGCCCTCAAGGTAGAAAAATCTGCACCCGACCAGCAGAAGAGGCCCAGCGGCCTGCCAGCGCGGCAGACACTTCACCCCATTTGGACTAGGGGCAGAGCAGATCCATCGCCCATGCCCGTAAGGTAGGCAGACCTGCGACCGACGGCAGAACAGGCCCACCCACCCCCCGGCGTGGTAGTCACGTCACCCCAATTGGAGTAGGGGCAGAGCAGAGCCGCCGCCCGCGCCTCTAAGGTAGGCAGACCTGAGACCGACTGGCAGAACACCCCAGGGGTCCATGGGTGTGGTACACACGTCACACCAATTAGAGGAGGGGCTTAGCAGAGCCGCTTCCCGCGCCTGCAGGGTAGGCAGACCTGCGACCGATCAGGAGAACAGGCCCAGCGGCCCATCAGCATGGTAGATAGATCACCCCAATTGGAAGAGCACAACAGCCACCCCCTGCCCCTGCAAGGAAGACTTTTCAAATATACAAGAGCAATATAAATATATAGGGGGAAAATT
Source organism: Callospermophilus lateralis (assembly GCF_048772815.1). Lineage (NCBI taxonomy): Eukaryota > Metazoa > Chordata > Mammalia > Rodentia > Sciuridae > Callospermophilus > Callospermophilus lateralis. Next base: position 342,077 of record NW_027512516.1, on the reverse strand, counting down.
TCAAAATCACAACACTTTCACCAAGCAGAAAGAAACGCGAGCCGTATGAAAAGACAAAGAAAAAAGGACCACAAGCAATGCAGGTCAACACAACTTTAGAAGAGGTAATAGCTGCAGCAGATGGAATGTCAGATAAAAAACTCAGGATATACATGCTTCACATAATCTGGAGTCTCAAGGAAGACATTAGACAGCAAAATCAGACAATGAAAGATCACTTCGACAATGAATTACACAAACAAATCCAAGAAGCAAAAGATCAATTATACAGGGAGATAGAAGTTGTAAAAAATGACAAACAGAAATCCTAGAAATGCAGGAAGCAATAAAACAAATTAAAAACTCAATTGAGAACACTACCATCAGAGTAGAACACTTAGAAGATAGAACATCAGACAATGAAGACAAAGTATTTCAACTTGAAAAGAACATAGACAGCTCAGCAAGACTGTTAAGAAACCATGAACAGAACATCCGAGAAATATGGGATAACATAAAGAGACTAAACTTAAGAGTCATTGGGATACAGGAAGGTATAGAGGTCCAAACCAAAAGAATGAGCAATGTATTTAATGAAATAATACGAGAAAACTTCCCAGACTTGAAGAATGAGACAGACTCCCAAGTCCTAGAAGCCAACAGGACGCCGAATGTGCAAAATCATAAGAGATCCACACCTAGACGCATTATAATGAAGATACCCAACGTACAGAATAAAGAGAGAATTTTAAAAGCTACAATTGAAAGGAAGCAGATTACATTTAGGGGTAAAGCAATCAGGATAACAGCTGATATTTCAACACAGACTCTGAAAGCTAGAAGATCCTTGAAATATATGTTTTTGTCAGGAGCTTTAGCTTCATTTCTAGTGAAAGCATCAAAGCTGTGTCTGCATCTATGTAACCTGGAGAACATGGTTTCTTATTTTCCAAAAGACATGAGGCGGCAGTGCTGAATTCACTCTTTGTGGGTAAACTGTGGCCACTGAAGGCTAAGTGTCTCCCCGTGTGGACTGTGAAGCCATTTGGTCATCCTCCACTTTTCATGGTGTTTCTTGCTGCTGCACTGGGAGTTTGGTATTTGTTTCACTAAATAAAATGAGTTCAACTGAGACCCAGTGCTGGAGGGAGTTCTGTCATGTATGGTGGGTCAGGGTCTGCAGGAGAATTCACCAACCAGGATTCTATCCCACATAGATTGCCCCCTTGATCATAGCAACCTGATTCTGAACATTGCCCTGAAAATCTCCATATAAAAAGATGCCTTTACATGGAGAGGTTTCAGACATATAAGGTTCTACTGGATGCACCATGTCAGTCTCAAGCCCTTTGGAAGTAATGGCAGATCCACATGGCCCCACAAGAGATGTTTTATCACACACCTGCACACCACCTGCACATACACCACTATTCAGTAGGCTACAAGTTACTGGCATTTCTGTTCTACACCATTTTCATGAAACCCAGACAATCAAGGCACTATCTGGTACACTCATGATGAGCAAAAGGACATCAAAGGTTCTCCAGTGCCACCTGGTCATTGGAATGGCAAAAATTTCATGGTATTTATGTAGCCACTTTTCAAAGATGAAGTTGGAAGCACTGTGGGTTTCAATTCATTCAGGAACCATTAAATGGTGAGTAAGCTCATTTCAATAAAAGATCTGGAGAACTCTCACAGGCAATTTTTCCCAAGGAGTGAGCTAGATCTCAGTTTAGAAGGGCGAATCTCATTAGTGGCCTATTCCACTGCCACACAAATGACCGCAATTGAAACCAAAACACTCCCACAAGACCCTCATCTTCTGCCATAGAGACACTCATCATAACCTCTTGCTGCAGGTTTTCATGAGGGATGCAGCCCAAGACAGTGTCCAAAATAAGCTCACTTACCCCTCAATTGCCTAAAGTCAGGGTGGCCTGGACACCCTTCCTGTGAACCAGGAGTGATCAAATAGGCCTGCCCTTAATACTGCTCTGCTTCTCCATTTTGACTGTTACTGATTGTTGAGTATAAATTCTTTGTGTGAATTGGAGTCATGAGAAAATCCAAGCACCTATGCATTAGCCTCTTCAGTGCTTTGAAAAACTCATTTGACCCAAATGATATCTATTCTCACTTGATAGAGGTCAGGACTTACAGAGGAAGGCAAGAGACTTCATCCACATTGACTGCTCTTATGGCCATTTTGGTTTTGGATTCAGAGATGGGATCTTTCTGTAGATCCGTCAGGTGCCGAGAATCTAAGCCCCAGCCTCACATAGGGCCAAGGGGCTGATTCAGACACATCCCTTTTGAAGCAATTAAGCAAACAGCCACAGGTGATGCCCATTCATTTTCATTTGAAAACTGTTTTCTTCAGGCTTTACAAAGGGGTTGCCTGAGGCAAAGAAATTCCTGACATTCAGGGCAACAGAACAATAGGTTAGCAAAAGGCCCAAAGCAGGGTTTCTCCACTGAGACTTTACTGGTCACACTGATATCTGAGTTTTCTGAGATGCTCCCATTGCCTTCAGCTATCCAGTACATGGCCATGTAACAAAGCTTGGAGGCGGTACATATCTTGGACACCAAACCATGAGACTATTCCGGAGAGTGGCCAGAATTCAGGAAGAAAACTGGAGCTTAGGAAGATAGTAGGTGTTGTCCATTCATAAGGCAAGCTGCAGTCCATTCATCAATTGCGCAGGATGAATGCTGGGTAGCTTTCTACTAGACAGGGCACTTCCATTGATGCATTCTCTTTTCAAATGTCAACAACCACGGACACAGTGGGATACACTTTTAGAAACCCTCGCCATGTCAAACGACTTTCTAGAAACAATCCACTCAAAAACAAACAATCCACCATCCCTTCCTATTCTCAGAACATGAGACAAAACCACAAACTCACACCCACACCCACAAAGCACCTCCTTCCCAGAAGTAGGTCTTTGATTATCCGGAGTTTCCTCTTACTGGTGGGCCATACCATGTTCCCCCGAAATGGCCTGTACTTTCTCAGATTTGGTGTCTTTGCCAGAACAACTACCTGCTTTCTCAGGAAACACCTGTCTTCATAGCTTTCCTGGCATTTGGCCATCCTCACATCAGTTGGTACCAATAAAGACTGACTCTGTCCTTGGTAAATCCAATCAAGTGTGCCAACTGGGACTGGCACTGGCTCTTGGGGCCTAGCTTCCTGGTTCCCAAGTTAAGAGAGTTCCACTACAAAGGAAGTGAGGTGAGGTCACTTTTTTCAGGAACTGAATGAGGTCACTGCCTTGGCAACTACTTTGCCCTAACAGTTGCTTCCAAGGGTCCTATGAGATGGATGCTGCCCCAATTCCTGTGACATTTTTACAAGTTAGAATGGTATATCAACCATAGTCACCCAGGAACAGCTCTCCACACAGGCTTTGTTTGGTCCATCTTCTCTACATTAAGAAGAGAGAGGCTGATTCAGACACAACCCTTCATCCTGACCAGGCTGTTTGCCATGGAAGATGACCTTTGCTCTCTCAGGTCCTTCATACCTGCCTACATGTTTTCCAGGGATAATTTCTGCATGGACCATTGAGGTTCTAAGTAGGTGGAAGATCCCCTCCATCCCTGCATTGTAAGACGAACTCTGTTCCAGCTCTTCTGTAATGTTATATTGAGGGAACAGTGTACGGTTATGCTTAATAACCAGTTCGATTTGGGTTAGGAATCATTCTACGGGATGTATAATGGTATTGGGTAACTGCAATACTTACAAGAATATATAGGTGAAATATAAGTATGAAAACAGAAATCCAGGTAAGATTTGAAGTCCAGAAAGTCATTGGGTCCTTGATTGGATTACTTAGCTTGAATTACGTTCTGCACAGGTATCTCAGATAAATTGATATACAATGGCATAGGAACTTGTACCTTGGATGATTGAATGTAGAAGAGAACATCCCCTCAAACAGAGATAGTCAGTAGGATCAGGAAGATAGTCGGTAAGTATCGGAAGAACAATGAGTATAGGATTTGGACCAAAAGTTATTTTGCAATAGGGTTTCGGTTAGAGAGTGAATTTCAATAACAGCACATGTGAAGGGTCTCTAACAATGATGAAGTGGGGAAAATATGTAGGAATGCAGATATCAATAGAGACATTAGGAAATCAGGCAAAGTATAAAGTGAGTGATAGGATTAGATGTTTTCAACAGGGTTGAGGTTGAACATATAATCTTAGGAAGAAACAAATATGTAGTCACCAATCGGATTGACATTTGAGAGCATAAGGCACCCTGGACATGGATGTTTTTAGTAATCCATGTTCACTTTCTATTTAGGATTTGGTAGAATCATAAGTGTGACCTTTGAATTTTGTGTCTAGAATATTACTGTGATGAAATGTATATGTAGATCAGGTTACATGAGTATTTCTTCCACCATTTCTGGAAGCAATATTTTGAAGATGTATAAATTTGTATTGGGGCTACAAAAAGGTGCACCCTGTGTTTATGAATACAGAGGAAATGCATGAATAGACCATACTTTGAATAAATAATAAAACTGGTTTCAACTTGAAATAATAGATTGAAATAAATTTGAAAACAAATAAGAAATCTTATATTAATATACAATCATTCATTCCAACCCATTATACATCTAATGGAAATATGAGGATTTTGGTTTAACATGAAAAGTGTGTGACTTTGCTTCAAATTGATTACGAAAATCGAAAATAATTTGTTTGGAAAGAAGTCTCATGAAAAGACCAGTCAAGAAACCTGGAGGAATACATGTGTTCTGAAGCAGGAAGCGATTGAAAGTGAAACAAATGCCTATAAATTTGCGAAATTGTTGATGAAATATATGTCCTATGATGTCCATAAACTTAAGAAAGAGTAATGTACCAGTGTGGAATAAAAACGAACGTCAAAATACACATCACGTCCAATAGAATTCTACATGCATTGATGTTAAACTGGTTCAGTTACTGTAGAAATATTAGGATTTGAAGGCACCAATCACTGTAGTTAGTTTTCAGTACTAGGAAACAAATATGTACTTCAGGTGGATGAATATTTCTGAGAATAATCTTGTGAAAATTTTATTATAAATCCACATACATGAACATGAATGAATTTTGGGACTCTAAATAAGACACAAATATTTCATATTTTGAAAAATATGGAGACTATATATATATATATATATATATATATATATATATATATATATATAGATATACACACACACACACACACACACAAAAAACACACACACAGACTTTAAAATGTAGTAATATATGCCAATCGAAATTCATCATGAAATATATATCATCCACAAATGCAAAAATATATATTTTACAGAATATGGATTTATGTATAATTTTGTTCAACTAGGAAGCTCACCCATAGGTTGAATATTCAGTTCCAAAGCGTTTAGGAGGAGTGATCTCTTCTCACAATTTGTATTTGCTGAGGAAGCCACCTTACAAAAATATAGGTGTGATACCAGGTAGCTTTCGGTATGTGCATATAAAAATACATATGTTGAATAGGCTACAGAGAAAGGGAGTCAGTAATACACATATTTTGAACTTTAAAAACACATGGAGAACTATTTAATTAAAAATTGACTAGATTTATAACACATAAACTTTATCATGTAAAAGGCAAGTCCAAATATACATCATGCCTCCTTTGAACTGCTTGTATTTATATTCTGTTTGTGTTATTTTTCTCCATCATATTATGATTAGTAGCCAGAGTCAAGTAGGGTATGGGATAGTGTCAGGGATTCTGTATTTTGAATTTAAAATTGGAAATTGTATCAAATGTGTGTGCAAATATGTGCAACCCAAAACTTCCCACTCTGATCCAGAACAATGCCTTGACATTACCTTCGCTCCAAGTAAGACACAATTAGAGGAGAAGAGTTAGAAAATTTGTGAATACATGTCTGGAATGGAAAATGCTCAGGAGTTCACAAACTTCGAGATGGTAGAGGAGTTTCCAAAAGCAAGGGACATGGTAAACACAACACCAACATGGAGCTCTTCTGGCCTAAAGACTGTTTGAGAAACTGCATGTGAGATTGGGCACTTGAAATATAAGTTGTTGTCAGAAGTTTTAGCTTTCTTTCTAGTGAGACCATCAAAGATGGGTCTGCATCTTTGTGACCTGGACGACATGTTTTCTTATTTTCCAATGAACATGGGGCAGCAGTGCTGAATTCTCTCTTTGTAGGTAAACTGTGGCCACTGGGGGCTTAGTGTCTCCCCGTGTCGCTGTGAAGACATTTGGTCATCCTCCACTTTTCGTGGTGTTACTTGCTGCTGCACAGTGAGTTTGATATTTGCTTTACAAAATACAAGGAGTTCAACTGGGACACAGTGCTGCAGGGAGTTCTGTCAGTTGTAGTGGGTTAGAGTCTGCAGGAGAATGCACCATCTAGGCTTCTATCACTCATTGCTTGCTACATTGCCCCCTTTTCCATTGCAACCCAATTCTGAACATTGCCCTGAAACCTCTCTATATAACAAGGTGCCTTTACATAAATGGGTCTTCTGGCTGCTGCAAGTCAATCACATGCTATTTGGAAGCCAATGGCAGATCCACATGGCCCCACCACAGATGTTTTGTCACACACCTGCCCACAACTGCTCAAGGCGCACTACTCAGAAGGTTCCAACTTACTGGCATCTCTGTTCTATGCCATTTTTATGAAACCCAGTAAATCAAGGCCCAGTCTGGTACACTCATGATGAGCATCAGGAGATCTAACTGTTCTCCAGTGCCACCTGGTCATGGGAATTTAAAAAATTTCATGGTATTTATCTAGCCATTTTTCAAAGAGAAATTTGGAGCCACAGTGGGTTTCAATTCATTCATGAACCATTAAATGTTGTGGAAGCTCATTTCAATGAAAGATCTGGAGAACTCTCACAGGCAATGCTTCCCAAAGAGTGGCCTAAAGGTCACATGAGGCCAGGCCCATTGAGGTCTACAATGTGAGGTCCATGGGTGTTTTGACTCTCAAATATGCCTGCCAAGTCTTTCAGAATAAAATCCGGGTATATCCTGGCTGACATTCTCAGTGCTTTGTGGAAAGCCACCCTGGGCTTAGATCTCAGTTTCCAAGGGCAAGTCTAATGCGTGGCCTCCTAAAATCCCAACACAATTCATGTCAATACTTCTCTGAGGTCAGTTCCAGAACTCAGTCTCTAAGGTGAATCAAACCCGAGTTAAAGCCCAGGTGGACCCAGTCTTATCTTCCAACAGCCAAATAAATGACCACAATTAAATCCAAAACACTCCCACATTGCCCTCATCTTCTTCCATATAGACACTCATCATTACCTCTGGCTGGAGGTTTCCATGAGGGGTAAAGCACAAGACAGAGTCTGAAATAATCTCCCTTGCCCTCATTTGCCTAAAGTCAGTGTGACCTGGACACCCTTCCTGTAAACAAGGAGTGATTTAATAGGCCTGCCACTAATACTGCTCTGCTTCTCCAATTTGAGGCCTACTGACTGTCATGTATAGATTCTTTATGTGATTTGGATTCATTAGAAAACCCAAGCACATATGGGCTAGCCTCTGCAGGGCTTTGAAGAACTCGATTAATTCAAAGGATCCCCAAATTCACTTGTTGGAGTTCAGGAACCTAACAGAGAAAGGCAATAAACTTCATCTACAATGACTGATTTTTTAGACATTTTGGTTTTGGATGAACACATGGGATCTTTCTTAAGATCCATTAGGCGCTGAATATTTAAGACACAGCCTCACACACGGCCAAGAGGCTGATTCACACACATATCTCTCAAAGCATTTTAGCAAACAGCCACAGGTGATGCCCATTCATTTCCATTTGAAAACTGTTTTCTTCAGGATTCACAAAGGGGTGGCCTGAGGCAAAGACCTTCCTGACATTCAGGGCAACAGAGGAATAGGGAAGCAAAAGGCCCAAAGCCGGTTTTCTCCACTGAGACTTTCCTTGTCACACTGATATCTGAGTTTTCTGAGATGCTCCCTTTCCTTTCAGCTATAGAATACATGGCCATGTCACACAGGTTGGAGGTGGTACATAACTTGGACAAAAAACCATGAGCCTACTCTGGAGAGTGGCCAGATTCAGAAAGAAAACAGGAACTTAGGAAGATAGTACGTGTTGCCCATTGATAAGGCAAGTCACAGTCCATTCATAAATTAGGCAGGATAAATGCTGGAATTCTTTCTACTAGACAGGACACATCCATAGATGAATTCTCTTTTCTAATGAATACAACCACGGACACAGAGAGTTACACAGACATAGAAACACTCACATTGTCAAAGGAATTACTAGACACAGTCCACTCCAAACCCAACAAACTGCCTTTCCTACTTATTCTCAGAACATGAGAAAAAACCACAAACTCACTCCCACACCCACAAAGACACCTCCTTCCCCCAAGTAATTCTGTGACTATCCTGAGTGTCGTCTGACTGGTAGGCCATACTATGTACCACCAAATGGCCTGTCCTGTCTCAGATATGGTCTCCTTGGCCAAATCTGTGACGCTGTCAGGAGCCAGAAATGGGAAAGTACCTTTTTCTCAGGAAAGGCCCCTCTACAAAGCTCTCCTGGCATTTGGCCATCCTCACATCAGTAGGTTCCAGGAAACACTGATTCTGTCCTTGGTAAATCCAAACAAGTGACCTCAATGGGACTGGGACTGGGATTGGCTCTGGTTGCCTGGCTTCTGCACACAAGTTCAGAGAGTTCCATCACCAAGGAAGAGAGGTGAGATCACTTACTTCAGGTAGTGAATGAGGACACTGCCTTGGCAATCACTTTGTCCTAACAGTTGCTTCCAAGGGTCCCATGAGATAGAGGCTGCCCCTACTTCCTGTGACACTTTCACAAGTTAGAATGATGAATCAACCATAGGCACCCAGGAACAGCTCTCCACACAGGCCTGGTTTGGTCCATTTTCTCTACATTGAGAACAGAGAGGCTCATTAAGATACAACCCTTCATCCTGACCAGGTTGTTTGCAATGGAAGATGAGTTTTGCTCTTTAAGGTCCTTCATAGCTGCCTATATCTTCTCCAGGGATCACATCTGCATGGACCTTTGAGTTTTTCAGAATATGGAATATCCCCTACATTCCTGTATTGTAAGACCAACACTGTCCCTGGTCTTTTGTTAAGTGAGATTGTGGGAACAGTGTATGTTTAGGGTTTAATAACATGTTTGATTTGGGTTAGGAATCATTCTGCTGGATGAATAATGGTATTGGGAACCTGTGATATTTATTAAAAAATAGACATAAAATATAAGTATGAAAACAGAAATCTAGGTAAGATTTGAAGCTCAGAAGGGCATTGAGCTGTTGATTGTGATACTTAGCTTTGAATTATGTTCCGCATATATGTCTCAGATAAATCGATAATCAATGGCATAGGACCTTGTACCTTGGATGATTGAATGGAAAAGAGAACCTCCACTCAAACAGGGAAACTCAGTAAGATTAGGAAGATAGTCAGTAGCTTTCAGAAGAAGAGTGAGTACAGGATTTGGACCAAAAATTCTTTATCAATAGGGTTTCGCTTAGAGAGTGAAAGTAAATATCATCACATGTGAAGAGTCACTCACATGGTGAACTGGGGAAAATATTTAGGAAAACAGACATCAATAGAGACATTAGGAAATCAGGCAAAGTATAGAGTGAGTGATAGGATTAGACATTATTAACTGCATTTAGGTTGAATATATAATTTTAGGAAGAAACAAATACGTAGTCACCAATAGGATTGATATTTGTGACTATTAGGCCAACTGGACCTGGATGTTTTTAGGAATCCATGTTCAGTTTCCATTTAGGCTTTGGTACAATCATAAGTGTGACTTTTGCTTTTTGTGTCCAGAATATTACTGTGATACAATGTATATGTAGATAAGGTGACCTGAGTATTTCTTCCACCATTTCTGGGAGCAATATTTTGAAGATGTATAAATTAGTATTCGGGGTACAAACAGGTGTACTCTTTGTCTTTGAATATGGAGAATATGCATGTATAGACCATACTGTGAATAAATAATATAACTGGTTCCAACTTCAAATAATGGATTGAATTGAAATGTGAAAATATACAGGTAATCTTATATTGATATACAACCATTCATTCCAACCCGTTTTACATCTAATGGTAATATGAGGATTATGGTTTATCATGAAGAGTGTGTGAGTTTTGCTTAAAATTGATTATGGAAATTGAAAATATTTTTTTTGGAAAAAAGTCTCATAAAAAGACCAGTCAAGAAACCTGGAGAAATACATGTGTTCTGAAGCAGGAAGTGACTGAAAGTGAAACAAATGCTTATAAATTTGTGAAATTGTAGATGAAATACATATCCTCTGATATGCATTAACTGAAGGAATAGTAATGTACCAGTGTTGAGTAAAAATGAACCTCAAAATAAACATCATGTCCCATAGGAATCTTCTTGCATTGATGTTAAACTGAGTCAGTTAATGTAGAAATATTAGGATTTGAATGAACCATTAACTGAATTTAGTTTTCAGTCCTAAGAAACAAATATGTATTTCAGGTGGATGAATATTTCTGAGAATAATCTTGTGAAAATTTGATTATAATTCCACATACATGAACATGAATGAATTTTGGGACTGTACATAAGACACATCTATTTCATATTTTGAAATATATGGAGAGTGTGCATATATATATATATATATATATATATATATATATACAAGAATGTGTATACACACACACACACACACACAAAACAGACATTAAAAAGTAGCAATATATATGCCAATTGAAATTCTTCATGAAATATATATCATCCACAGATCCAAAAATCTTCATTTTACTGAGCGTGGATTTATGTGTAATATTGTTTAACTAGGAAGCTCACCCATAGCTTAAATTTTCAGTTACAACATCGTTTACGAGGAGTGATCTCTTCTCATAATTTGTATCTGCCAAGTCAGCAACCTCACAAAAATGTACGTGTGATACCAGGTAGGATTCTATATGTGCATATAAAAATACATGTGCTGAATATGCTACAGAGAAAGGGAGACAGGAATTCACATATTTGTCAACTTTAAAAACACATTGAGAGAGGGAGGGGCAGATCTGCCAATCGCTCCTTCAAGGTAGGCGGACCTGCGACCCACCGTCTGAACAGGACCAGTGGCCCGCCACCGTGGAAAACACATCGCCCTGGTTGGGGGAGGGGCGATGCCGCCGGGCCTGTAAGGTAGGCAGACCTGTGACCCACAGCAGGACAGGCCCAGTAATCTGCGGAGGGGCAGAGACGTCCTCTGCGCCTGCAAGGTAGGTGGACCTGCAACCACCGACAGACCAGGCCTATGGCCCGCCAGCATGGTATACACATCGTCCCGGTTGGGGGAGGGGCGGAGCAGCCACAGGCACCTGCAAGGTAGACAGACCTGCAAGGGACAGACAAAAGAGACCCAGTGGCCCGCGGATGGTCAAAGCTGCCGCCCACGCCTGCAAAGTAGCCCGACTTGTGACCCACTGGCAGAACAGGCCCAGTGCCTGCAGAGGGGCAGAGCTGCTGCTCGCACCTTCAAGGTAGGCGGACCAGCTACCGACTTACAGAACAGGCCCAGCAGCCTGCTGGTGTGGTAGGCACATTGTCCCAATTGTAGGAGGGGCAGAGCCACCACCCGTGCCTGCGAGGGAGACTTTGAAACTATACAAGAGCAATATAAATATATAGGGGAAAAATTCAATAACACAACAGTTTCACCAAGCAGAAAAAAATATGAACAGTATGAAAAGACAAGGAAAGAAAGGACCATAAGCAATGCAGGTAAAGTCAACGTTAGAAGAGGTAATATCTGCAGCAGATGGAATGTCAGATAAAGAACTCAGGATATACATGCTTCAGATGATCTGGAGTCTCAAGGAAGACATTAGAGAGCAAAATCAGACAATGAAAGATCACCTTGATAATGAATTACATAAAAAAAATCCAAGAAGCATAAGATCAACTATACAGGGAGATAAAGATTATAAAATCAAACAAACAGAAATCCTAGGAATGCAGGAATCAATAAACCAACTTAAAAACTCAATTGAGAATACTACCAGCAGAGTAGAACACTTAGAAGATAGAACATCAGACAATGAAGACAAATTATTTCAACTTGAAAAGAACACAGACAGCTCAGCAAGACTTTTAAGAAACCATGAGCAGAACATCCAAGAAATATGGGATAACATAAAAAGACCAAACTTAAGAGTCATTGGGATACAGGAAGGTATAGAGGTCCAAACAAAAGGAATGAGCAATATATTCAATGAAATATAGGAGAAAACTTCCCAGACTTCTAGAATGAGACAGAATCGCAAATCCTAGAAGCTTACAGGATGCCAAATGTGCAAAATCATAAGAGATCCACACCTAGACATATTATTATGAAGATGCCCAACATACAGAAAAAGGAGAGAATTTTAAAAGCTACAAGATAAAGGAAGCAGATTACATTTAGAGGTAAACCATTCAGGATAACAGCTGATCTTTCAACACAGATTCTGAAAGCTAGAAGATCCTGCAATAACATTTTTCAAACACTGAAAGAAAATGGGTTCCATCCAAGAATTGTGTATCCAGTGAAATTAAGCTTCAGGATAGAAGATGAAATTAAAACTTTCCACGATAAACAAAAGTTAAAAGAATTTGCAGCTAGAAAACGATTTCTTAAAAACATCCTTGGCAAAACATCACAGGAAGGGGAAATGGAAAATAACAATGAAAACCAACAGTGGGAGGTAGAGGAGTAAAGGGGGGAAAATAATCAAGGAGGAAAACAAACCATGTTTAGTAACATAAATATACAAATATGGCTGGAAGAACAACCCATATCTCAATAATAACCCTAAATGTTAATGGCTTAAACTCACCAATTAAGAGACACAGGCTAGTAGAATGGATCATAAAACAAGACCCAACAATATGCTGCCTACTGGAGACGCATTTGTTAGGAAAAGATATACATAGACTGAAGGTGAAAAGTTGGGAAAAATCATATCACTCATATGGACTTCGGAAACAAGCAGAAGTGTCCATACTCATATCAAATAAAATAGATTTCAAGCCAAAGTTAATCAAAAGGGATAAAGAGGGACACTACATACTGCTCAAGAAAACCATACACCAACAAGACATAACAATCATAAATATATATGCCCCAAACATTGGTGCAGCTACGTTCATCAAACAAATTCTTCTCAAGTTCAAGATTCTAATAAACCAATATACAATACTCATGGGAGACTCAAACACACCTCTCTCACTAATGGACTGATCTTCCAAACAAAAGTTGAATAATGAAACTATAGAACTCAATAACACAATTAATAACCCAGACTTATGATATATATATATATATATAATATACCACCCAACATCAAGCAGTTACACTTTTTTCTCAGCAGCACATGGATACTTCTCAAAAAATAAATGATATATTATGTCACAGAGCTACTCTTAGACAATATAAAGGAGTAGATATAATACCAGGCATCTTATCTGATCATAAGGAAATGAAACTGAAAATCAACAATGAAAGAAAGAAGGAAAAATCATGTATCACATGGAGAATGAAAAATAGGTTACTGAATGATCAATGGGTTATAGAAGACACCAAGGAGGAAATTAAAAAATTCTTAGAGATAAATGAAAACACAAACATTACATATCAGAATCTATGGGACACATTGAAAGCAGTTCTAAGAACAAAATTCATTGCTTGGATTTCATTCCTTAAAAAAAGGAAAAAAAAAAGACAAATAAATGATCTCATACTTCATCTCAGAATCCAAGAAAAAGAAGAGCAAAACAACAGCAAAAGAAGTAGAAGCCAAGAAATAATTAAAATCAGAGCTGAAATTAATGAAATCGAAACAAAGAAACAATTGAAAAAATTGACAAAACTAAAAGATGGTTCTTTGAAAAAATAAAGAAAATCGACCGACCCTTAGCCAAGCTAACAAAGAAAAGAAGAGGGAGAATTCAGTATCACAACAGATAGTTCAGAAATACAGAAGATAATCCGAAATTATTTTGAATTCTTATTCTTCAATAAAATAGAAGATAGTGAACGCATCGATAAATTTCTCAAGTCATATAATCTGCCCAGATTGAGTCAGGAGGATATAGGCAACCTAAACAGACCCATAACAATTGGGGAAATAGAATAAACCATCAAAAGACTACCAACTAAGAAAAGCCCAGGACCGGATGGGTATACAGCAGAGTTTTACAAAACCTTTAAAGAGGAACTAATACCAATACTTTTCAAGCTATTTCAGGAAAAATGCAAAAATCCTCAATAAAATTGTGGCGAATCAATTACAAAAACATATTAAAAAAATTGTGCACCATGATCAAGTAGAATTCATCCCTGGGATGCAAGGCTGGTTCAATATACAGAAATCAATAAATGTTATTCATCACATCAATAGACTTAAAAATAAGAACCATTTGATCATCTCAATAGATGCAGAAAAAGCATTCGACAATGTACAGCATCCCTTTATGTTCAAAACTCTGGAAAAACTAGGGATAACAGGAACATACCTCAATAATGTAAAAGCAATCTATGCTAAGCCTCAGGCTAGCATCATTCTGAATGGAGAAAAATTGAAGGCATTCCCTCTAAAATCTGGAAGAAGATAGGGATGCCCTCTCTCACTACTTCTGTTCAACATAGTTCTCGAAACACTGGCCAGAGCAATTAGAGAGATTAAAGAAATCAAAGGCATAAAAATAGGAAAAGAAGAACGTAAATTATCACTCTTTGAAGATGACATGATTCTATACTTAGCAGACCCAAAAAGATATACAAAGAAACTATTAGAGCTAATAAATGAATTCACCAAAGTGGCAGGATATAAAATCAATACGCATAAATCAAAGGCATTCCTGTATATCAGCAACAAATCCTCTGAAATAGAAATGAGGACAACCATTCCATTCAAAATATCCACACACACACACACACAAAAAAATACTTGGGAATCAACCTAACAAAAGAGGTGAAAGACTTATAAAATGAAAACTACAGAACCCTAAAGAGAGAAATAGAAGAAGATCTTAGAAGATGGAAAAATATACTATGTTCATGGATAGGCAGAACTAACATCATCAAAATGGCAATATAACCAAAATTCTCTATATGTTAAATGCAATGTCAATCGGGTCTAAAAGCATGCAATGGAGGAAGGATAGCATCTTCAACAAATGGTTCTGGGAAAACTGGAAATTCATATGCAACAAAATGAAACTGAATCCATTTCTCTCATCATGCACAAAAGTTAACTCAAAATGGATCAAGGAGCTTGATATCAAATCAGAGACACTGCATCTGATACAAGAAAAAGTTGGCTATGATCTACATACTGTGGGGTTGGGCTCCTAATTCCTCAATAGGACATCCATAGCACAAGAGTTAATAACAAGAGTTAATAACTAGAATCAACACATGGGACTTACTCAAACTAAAAAGTTTTTTCTCAGCAAAAGAAACAATAAGAGAGGTAAATAGGGAGCCTAAATTCTGGGAACAAATCTTTACTCCTCACACTTCAGATAGAGCCCTAATACCCAGAGTATACAAAGAACTCAAAAAATTAAACAATAAGAAAACGAATAACCCAATCAACAAATGGTCCAAGGACCTGAACAGACACTTCTCAGATGAGGACATACAATCAATCAATAAGTACATGAAAAAATGCTCACCATCTCTTGCAGTCAGAAAAATGGAAAACAAACCCACCCTAAGATACCATCTCACTCCAGTATGATTGGCAGCCATTATGAAGTCAAACAACAAGTGCTGGCGACAATGTGGGGAAAAGGGTACACCTGTACATTGCTGGTGGGACTGCAAATTGGTGCAGCCAATTTGAAAGAAGTATGGAGATTTCTTGGAAGCTAGGAATGGAACCACCATTTGACCCAGCTATTCCCCTTCTCAGTGTATTCCCTAAGACCTAAAAAGTGCATGCTGCATTGACACTGCTACATTGATGTTCATAGCAGCACAATTCAAAATAGCAAGAGTGTGGAACCAACCTAGATGCCCTTCAATAGACGAAGGAAAAAAAACGTGGCATTTATACACAATGGAGTAATACTCTGCATTAAAAAATGTCAAAATCATAGAATTTGCCGGGAAATAGATGGCATTAGAACAGATTATGCTAAGTGAAGCTAGCCAATCCCTAAAAAAAACAAATGCCAATAGTTTTATTTGATATAAGGAGAGTAACTAAGAACAGAGTTGGGAGGAAGAGCATGAGAAAAAAATTAACATTAAACGGGGGTGAGAGGTGGAAGAGAAAAGTAAAGAGAAGGAAAATTGCATGGAAATGGAAGGAGACCCTCATGGTTATACAAAATTACATACAAGAGGAAGTGACGGGAAAGGGGGGAAAAAACCAAGGGGGAGAAATGAATTACAGTAGATGGAGTAGAGAGAGAAGATGGGAGGGGAGGGGATGGGGGATAGTAGAGGATAGGAAAGACAGCAGACTACAACAGACACTACTATTGCAATACGTACAACAGTGGATGTGTAACAGATGTGATGCTGAAACCTGTATACGGGGTAAAAATGGGAGTTCATAACCCACTTGAATCAAAGTATGAAATATGATATGTCAAGCAAAAGGTAAAGTTTTGAACAACCAACAATAAAAATTAAAGGAAAAAAACACATAGAGAACTATTTCAATGAAAAATGGACTAGATATATAACACCTACCCTTTATCATGCAAAAGGCAATTCCAACTATACACCATGCTTCCTCTGAACGGCTTGTATTTCTATTCTGTTTGTGTTATTATTCTCCATCATAGTAGGATTAGTAGTCAGAGTCTAGTAGGGTATGGGTTAGTGTCAGGGATTCAGTATTTTGAATGGAAAAAAGGAAAATGAATCCAATGTGCATGCAAATATGGGCTACACAATAAATTACCCACTCTCATCCAGAACAATGGCTTCACATTACCTTCGCCCCAAATAAGACGCAATTAGAGGAGAAGAGTTGGAAAATCTGTGAATATATATCTGGAATGGAAAATTCAAAGGAGTTCACAACCTTGGATGTGGTAGAGGAGTTTCCAAATGTAAGGGACAAGGTAAACACTCCACATACTTGTAGCTCTTCTGGCCTAAAGCCTTCTTGAGAAACTGCCTCTGATGTTGGGAACTCAAAATATATGTTGTTGTCAGGAGCTTTAGCTTTCTTTCTAGTGAGACCATCAGAGCTGGGTCTACATCTATGTGACCTGGAGGACGTGGTTTCTTATTTTCCAATGAACACTAGGCTACAGTACTGAATTCTCTCTTTGTAAGTAAACTGTGACCACTGGGGTCTAAGAGTCTCCCCGTGTGGACTGTGAAGGCATTTGGTCATTCTCCACTTTTCGTGGTGTTTCTTGCTGCTACACTGGGAGATTGGTATTTTCTACACGAAATACAAGGAGTTGAAATGGGACACAGTGCTGAAGGGAGTTCTGTCATGTGTAGTGGGTCATGGTCTGCAGGAGAATGCACCAACCAGGCTTCTAGCCCACATAGATTGTCCCCTTGTCCATAGCAACTTGATTATGAACATTGTCCTAAAAATTCTCCATATACCAATATGCCTTTACATATAAGGGTTTCCTGGCTGCACCACGTCAGTCACATGCCATTTGGAAGCAATGGCAGATCCACATGGCCCCACCATGGATGTTTTATCACAAACCTGCACACCAAAGCTTGCGCCTACAATTGAGGAGTATCCAACTTACTGGCATCTCTGTTCTACACCATTTTAATGAAACTCAGTCAATAAAGGCACTCATGATCAGCAATAGGGCATACAAAGGTTCTCCAGTGCCACCTGGTCATAGGAATTTCAAAAATTTTATGGTATTTATCTAGCCATTTTTTAAGGTGGAAGTTGGAGGCACTGTGGGTTTCAATTCATTTAGGAACCATTAAATTGTGAGGAAGCTCATTTCAATGAAATCTCTGGAGGACACTCAAAGGCAAGTCTTCCCAAAGAGTCGCCAAAAGGTCACATGAAGCCAGGCCCATTGAGGTCTACAGTGTGAGGTCTATGTGTGTTTTGACTATGGCTGCCAAGTCTTTCAGAATAAAATCTTGTGATATCCTGGGTGAGATTCCCAGTGCTCTGTGGAAAGCCAGCCTGGGCCTAGGTCTCAGTTTCCAAGAGCGAGTCTCATGTGTGGCCTCCTAAAAACTCAACACAATTCATGCCAATACTTCTCTGAGTTCAGTTCCATAACTCAGTCTCTAAGGGGAATCACACCAGATTTCAAGTCCTGGTTGACCTACTCATCTCTTCCAACCCCAACACAAATGACCAAAATTAAACCAAAACATTCCCACATGACCCTCATCTTATTGCATATAGACACTCATCTTAACCTCTGGCTGGAAGTTTCCATGAAGGACACAGCCCAAGACAGTGTCCAAAATAGGCTTCCTTGCCCCTTATTTTCCTAATGTCAGGGTGGCCTGGACACCCTTCCTGTAACCCAGAAGTGATCAAATAGGCCTGCTGTAATACTGCTCTGCTTCTCCAATTTGAGGCCTACTGACAGTGGGGTTTAGAATCTTTATGTGAATTGGAGTCATAAGAATACACAAACACCACTGGGCTAGCATGTGCAGGGCTTTGAAGAAATCATTTGACCCAAAGGATCCCTATTCTCACTTGATGGAGTTCAGGAACCTTACAGTGGAAGGCAAGAGACTTTATCCTCAATGACTCCTCTTTTGGGCATTTTGGTTTTGGATTCACACATGGGATCTTTCTTTATATCAATCAGGTGCTAAGAATCTAAGCCACAGCCTCACACAGGGCCAAGAGGCTGATTCAGACACACCCCTTTCTAAAGCAATTAGGCAAAGAGCCACAGGTGAGGCCCATTCATTTCCATTTGAAAAGTGTTTTGTTCCGGCTTCACGAAGGTGTGGCCTGAGGCAAAGAAATTCCTGACATACAGGGGAATAGAACAAAAGGTAAGCAAAAGGCCCAAAGCACGGTTTTTCCACTGAGACTTTACTGGTCACACTGATATCTGAGTTTACTTAGTTGCTCGCCATTCCCTTCAGCTATCCAGTACATGGCCATGTCACAGAGCTTGAAGGTGGTACTTCTCTTGGACACAAAACCATGAGCCTATTCTGGAGAGTGGCCAGAATTCAAAAATAAAACCAGAACTTAGGAAAATAGCAGGTGTTGCCCATCGATAAGGGAAGCCGCAGTGCATTCATATATTCGGCTGGATGAATGCTGGGAAGCTTTCTACCAGACAGGACACATCCATTCATGCATTCTCTTTTCTAATGTCTACAACCACGGACACAATGGGATACACAGACATAGAAACACTTGCTTTATCAAATCACTTATTAGAAACAGTTCACTCCAAACCAAACAAACCGCCATTCCTACCTATTCTGAGAACATGAGACAAAAGCACAAACACACACCCACACCCACAAAGCACCTTCTTCCCCCAAGTAGGTCTCTGACTATCCGGAGTGTCCTCTCACTATTGGGCCAAACTATGTTCCCCCGAAATTGCCTGTCCTGTTTCAGATCTGGTTTCCTTGGCCAACTCTGTAAAGTTGTCAGGAGGCAGCGGTGATCCACTACCTGCTTTCTCAGGAAAGGCCACTCTTCAGAGCTTTCCTGGCTTTTGGCAATCCTCATATCAGTAGGTACCAACAAAGACTGATTCTGTCCTTGGTAAATCCAAAGAAGTGAGACCACTGCTACTGGGACTGGAATGGGATTTGGGTGCCTGGATTCCTTGATCCCAAATTCAGAGAGTTCTATCACCAAGGATGTGAGGTGAGGTCTGAGGTTACTTCCTTCAGGAACTGAATGAGCTCACACCATTTGCAACCACTTTGTCCTAACAGTTGCTTCCAAAGGTCCCCTGAAATGAAGGCTGCCCCTACTTCCTGTTACAGTTTCACAAGTTTGAATGGTATATTAACCATAGGCAACCGGGAACAGCTCTCCACACAGCCTGGTTTGGTTCTTCTTCTCTACATTAAGAAGAGAGAGGCTGATTCAGACATATCCCTTCATCCTGACCAGGTTGTTTGCAAGAGAAGATGACTTTTGCTCACTCAGTTCCTTCATAGCTGCCTACAACTTCTCCGGGGATCATTTTTGCATGTACCTTTGAGTTTCTTAGCAATAGGAAGTTCCCCTACATTCCTGTATTGTAAGACCTACTCTGTCCCTGCTCTTCTGTAAAGTTATATTGAGGGAACAGTGTATGGTTAGGGTTAATAACAGGTTCAATTTGCATTAGGAATCATTCTGCTGGATGAATAATGGTATTGGAAACCTGCGATATTTACAAGAATATATAGGTGAAACATAAGTATGAAAACAGAAATCTATTTAAGATTTGAATCCCAGAAGAGCATTGGGACCTTGACTGTGATACTGAGCTTTGATTTATTTTCTGCACAGATGTCTCAGATACATCAATATACAATGGCAAAGTTACGTGTATTTTGGATGATTCATTGTCAAAGAGAACTTCCAGTCAAAAAGGGATAATCAGTAGGATTAGAAAGATAGTCGGTAGGTTTAGAAAGGAGAGTGAGCATAGGATTTGGACCAAAAGTTCTTTAACTATAGGGTTTTGGGTATAGAGTGAATGTAAATGTCACCACATGTGAAGAGTCAGTCACAATGATGAACTGGGGAAAATATGTAGGAAAGCAGATATCAATAGAGACATTAGGAAATCTGGCAAAGTGTAGTCGGTAGTGAAAGGTTAATATAATAGGTACTTATCACTTCCTGTTTTCTGTATGCTTAATAAAACACTGTTGAAATCTTGAGAACTGTTTGCTAATCTTGTTCCCAGAATGTTCTGTCCTCAACTGCCAAACTGCAGAAAGTACTTCCTCACCCAGTTGCCCACAAACAGCTCACTTGCCCGGACCCATCAATAAACATCCTGCCCTGCCCTCTCAAAGGAAAGTATATAAGCTCTGCTTAAGCTGTTCTCAGGGCTCTCTGCTCTATTCAAGTGAACTCTGAGCCCCAGCATGCTGGACCCATAATAAACCCTTTGCTTTTGCATGAGACAGTCTCTTGGTGGTTTCTTCCCCGGACGCTCGCCCGACCTTTACATATGGAGGTTCCACCGAGATCCAGCAGCGGCAGATGAGAGACCCCAACGGGCTCCTCTCAGGGTATGTAAGGCGCCTCTTTCTGGTTTTAGGTTTCAGGTTAGGGCTTGGCAAAATGGCTGTTGATGAAGAGTGTGAGCTCTCTCCGACGATGGCTGACAGACATGTCATAGAGCCACAGGCCACGTCACTGGGGGACTCCCCAGAGAACTCGGGAAATCGAGGAACAATAGTCTCCTCGACTCAGTGATATTTTGTTTCAGATTCGGCATATCCAGCCCATCAGGTTTTGCCGGCTACTCAGTCCTGGTCTCAGTGTTGGACGTCCATTGCCTGTCTTTATTGTATTGTCTTGTCTGTGTCGTGTGTCGTTGCTTTTACTGATTGTTTGTCTTTCATAATGGGATAGAGCACTTCAATGCCTCTTTCCCTGACCCTTGATCATTGCACCAAAGTCCGCTTAAGGGCTCAGAATCTTTCTTTTTCAGTAAAACGCTGGACCTGGCAGACTCTCTGTGCCTCAGAATGGCCCACCTTTGGATACAGATAGCCCCTAGAAGGATCTTTCTACTTCCCACTAATTTAAAAAGTCAGAGATATTGACTTTCAGCCAGTGCCACATAGACATCAGGATCAAGAGACATATATCTTAACTTTTCAGGACATCTGCGATTCTCCTCCTCCATGTGTGAAGCTTTTCCTTGCCCCTGCCCCCACTCCTACTCCTTCCCTCATGCTCTCTCAAACCTTCTGCTCCTCCTCCTCCTTCAACCTCTGTTCTCCCTGAGTCACAAGATTTGACTCTACTGGACTCTCGTCCTACTACTTATTCCCTGCCCTCGTCCCCCAACCCCCAACACCCTCTAAGTAATTCCCCTGATGCTGACTCAGCCTGTCCGCCATTGGAGGAAGCTAAGCGAGCCCAGCGCACTTCAAATAACTCCCCTGCAGCAAACACACCCCCTCCTCCCCTGGAGGATGCTGGCCCGGCTAAAGGAATTTGCCGGCATTGAATGATTGAAATCCCTGGAACTCCCGTGATGCTCCCTCTCCATTTCTAAGGAACAATGATTGATGACAACCATGGGGGAAAAATGCAAGCCTACCAGTTTTTACCTTTCTCCTCTTCAGACCTAAATAACTGGAAAAATAACAATTCCCCTTTTACCGAGGACCCCACCTGGGTCTCAGGTGTGGTTGAATCATTGATGTTTTCACACCAGCCTACTTGGGATGACTGCCAACAACTCCTAGGGACTCTCTTCATGACAGAGGAACAAAAGAGAATCTTCCTGGATTCTAGAAAAAAATATTCTCGGACCAGATGGGTGACCGACAAAACTTCCCAACATATGCAAAGCCGCCTTTCCCTTGCACAGACCCAACTGGGACCCCAAAACCTGTGAAGGTAATGAGCATCCTTCCTCTTATTGCCGGGCTCTAATAGTGGGTATCTTAGTGGCCGCTAGGCGATCAACTATTTTGGCCAAGGTAAGAAAGATTATTCAAGGGACTGATGAATGTTCCTCCATGTTCCTACAGGGAATTATGGAGGCATATAAGAGATTTACTCCTTTCGATCCTCAGGCAGAGAATCAAAAGGCATCTGTCATGGTGGCCTTTATTGGGCAAGCTGTTCTGGATATTAAAAGACAGTTACAATGCTTAGATGGATTACAAGATATGACTTTGAGAGGTTTAGTCAGAGAAGCCAAGAAGGTATACTAAGAGAGAAACTGAGGAAGAGTATGGAGCAAAGGGAGGATAAAAGAAACAAAAGACAGACTAAGGCATTGACTAAGGTCCTGGTCACAACAACAAATAGACCAGAAATTAAGAAACATGGAGACAGGAAGGTACACCGGGGACCACACTAGAGGCCACCCCTGGCCTCAATTCAATGTGCCTACTCTAAAAAAAAAGGACACTGGGCTAAAGAGTGCTCTAGAAAGAGACAGCCAGGCCAGCTGGACATTCTGACTCTGTAGGATTACTAAGAAAGTCGGGGCTCAGATCCTCTCCTCGAGCTCAGGTTAACTTTTGAAGTGGAGGGGACCCCAGTATACATTGAAGTGGATACAGGGGCAATATATTCTGCCTTTAAGGCCCCATTGGAACCTCTATCAAATAAAAGGTCTCTAATTCAAGGGGCTAATGGCAGTAAATATCAGGCTTGGACAACTAAGAGGACCATGGACCAGGGGAAAGGAAAAATCCATCACTCCTTCCTAGTAATCCCAGAATGCACGGCCCCATTGATTGGCAGAGATCTGCTCACAAAGCTCTGGGCCAAAATAACTTTTAACCCTGAAGGCCCCCAAGTGGAATTTCTAAATCCTTCAGTAAAAACTCCTATAATCACGGCTCTAACTATGTCAGTAGAAAATGTACATCAAATCACTCACCTTGGTTCAAAGAAACTGCATTCATTTTTGAAGGATCAAAAACAGAGTTTTCCACTAATCGACTCACAGTGAAAGGAAACAACTGAATGGATAACAAAAGCCTGTTGGGTCCATCAATTGGTTAATTCTTACCCTTCCAAGCTTCCTGCAGGAAAGCACCTACGAGGAACCAGACCAGGACAATTCTGGGAAGTGGACTTTACTGAAATTAAGCCAGCAAGGAATGGACTTAAATATCTCCTAGTCTTTGTAGATACATTTTCAGGATGGATTGAAGCTTTCCCCCCCAAAAAAAAGAAAAGAAAAAAAAAATGAAACAGTGCAAATGGTGGTCAAGAAGATCCTGGAAGATATTTTTCCAAGGTATGGCCTGCCTAAAGTAATAGGGTCTGATAATGGACCGGCGTTCGTGGCCCAGGTAACTCAGAGGTTAGCAAGGACCCTGGGGATTAATTGGAAATTACATTGTGTTTACAGACCCCCGAGTTCAGGACAGGTAGAAAGAATGAATAGAACCATTAAAGAGACCATAACGAAATTAAGCTTAGAGACCGGCATAAAAGATTGGACTATGCTCCTGCTTTATGTACTGTTTCATGCAAGAAATACTCAATCTATTTCTTTGTGTAACCTCACACCCTGTGAAATTCTCTATGGTGTCCCTCCTCCAGTAAGGGTCCTACCCCAACTCTAAGACCTAACGATTCCTTCCACACCCCCTTGCTTAACAGACTTAAAGCTCTTGAAAGAACTCAGAGATACCTGTGAAAACAGATGGCCACTGCCTACCAACCTGGGGATGAGGGGACTCTACAGCGATATCAAATAGAGACTTCATCTATGTAAGACGACATCTGGTGTCATCCCTGGAACTCCACTGAAAAGGACCATACCAGGTGCTACTTATAACACCTACAGGGTAAAGGTAGTCAAAATCACTTCCTGGATCCCTACCTCTCATCTCAAGCCTGTGCCCTGTCCAGACTCTGGCTGGAAACTGGAAAAGACTGGAAACCCTTTCAAATTGTGGATTCGCTGTGTGGATAAAGCTATAGACTCTCCCCTTGACCACCAGTAGTCCTAACCCTCATAAGCCTGTTCAGCAGCGATGTCTGTCACAAATCCTACTGGAAAGGAAGTATGGTCTATCTTGCATACAGCCCGCTTAGGGACCTGGTGGCCATCTCTCCAGCCAGACAATTGTCAGCTGCGTATAGGTCTTCCCAATTGGGATATCCTTAATGAAGAGGATCCCACTAAAATTCCATTAAATTCCTTCCATACCATAGATAATGGAAACAAACATTATTGATGTAGGGACACGCGAGCCAGATGCTGGTTGGCTAGCCTAGATTACTATGTTTGCCCAGTGTACTATCAAAGCCACAAACAGTCAAGGCGGTGTGCTGGAAACGCCGACATCTTCTGTAAGTCATGGGGATGTGAGCATACAGGGACTGCCACATGGAACCCAAACTCCTCATCAAATTCTGTACACAGCATTGGCCATATTACCAATTAGACAACCAAAACTGATGGCCACCTGAGGGGTCTCTAGATCTTCAAATTCTGTGTGACCTTTTTAACTTCTCCAAGTGCTCAAAAGGGTGAAAGGAGATTCCTCTATGTGGAGGCCTTTTCTCTCCTTTGCTCACATCGTGAACTATGCTTCTCCAATACATGCTCACCCTCAGCCTTCTGCTCTAGACTCTCTGTTGTCACTCCCACATCATCAACTTGATTTCTCCCCTCCAATTACTATATTAAAAACCCAAACCTCCACCGTTTCTCAGACCATTGCCCCCTTGCTGAGGTAGCAGGTACTGAGGTAACCCTCCACTCACTCACTCCTCTCTTCTCCTGTCAGTGCCCACACTAGGTCCCACCAGGTCCTCTTACCAGCTAACCCAAAGCTCAAACCAGCTGAGAAGAGCCCTCAGACCCCTATCCAAGATGTAATGAAAATGGCCTTTAAAGTTGCTTTGTCATCACTGAAAACAGGTTAGTAAGAATTTAAAGTTTCTTACAGGCTTTTTGGGATACTCACTCCCATCTCCCCCTCTGTTCTACCCGTTCTACTACTCATGTTTTTGGTGCTAGGAAGATCTCAAAACCCTTTTCCATTATTCTTTTACATCTCTCCTTCCTCATTCTCAGATCCAAAGAGCTGCGCTCAGCCCTGCATTCCCCGTCTTCCCCCTTTGTACCAGGCCCACAGGAAAGTCTTAACTGACCTTATCCAGAAGTTTTCACCATGGCTAACTTTAGGACTTTCAGCAAAAGAGTCCCTATAAAAGAGTTCAGTGTAGATAAACTTCCTCTTTTTGTGTTGCCCTGGTCTACCTGGCAACTGGCTGAAAAAAATCAGCACTCCTGAGCTAGACACACCCTTACTAGTTTTTCACAACATATGTGATCAAGGCCTCTGGCCTTGAGCTGGGGCTTCATAGAGATGGCTACATTTGTAAGTTGGATAAGTTGCAAACTGGGCTCCGTGGAAACAGCTGGCAGAGGGAAAAAAGGGGAAAAAAAAGCTCTCCTCCACCCAGGTGTCCTTGAAAATTTAACTTGCCCAGAACTGAGGAAAAATCAGAAACAAAAACTGCTCTTTGTGAACTTCTGCAGACTGTGAACTTCAGAGCCCCTTCCCTTACATGTTGGGTACAAAATTCTGAAACTACCTAAACTTGGGTTTCAGGGGATTAATTGATTACAACAGAAGCAATGCCCTCTGAATCTGGTTGCAACCAAATATGACTGTTTCCTTGTCTTTGGTGCTATCTTACGTGCCTTGCCTTTTCCGTCCCTACAACAATATAATTCTATATACTTAAACGTTGTTTATGTTTTTATGAAATGGTCAACAGAAGTGATTAATTGTGTAATGGTGCAGATGTTTCCCAGAGTGCTCTATCATGACGCAGGTTCATTTGAAGATCAAATAGAGGGGCATACAACCCGGTTCAGGTGGGAACATATATCTCTCACCTTAGCCATTCTATTATGAATAGGAGTTGCTGCCCGGGTTCGCACAGGAACCACTGCCCTGGTCCATGGGACACAACAAATGACCCAATTAGAAGCAGCAATAGATCAAAACTTAAAGATATTAGAAAATTCCATCACAGCTTTTCAGGAATCTTTTACCTCTCTCTTTGAAGTTTGCTGGGAGCCATCAGCCAAGTAGGTATGACAAATTCCTTGCCAGCTTACTCCCATGCTGTCTAGTGGAAGGACTTCTGAAAGGTGACCTTGCTCAAGGACCAGGGCAGGATCCGTGTTTAGCGTGTTCCCCCTTTAGAATAGGGCGGTTTAGCATAATAGGAGATTAGGGTGTTCCCCCTTTAGAATAGGGCAGTTTAGCATAATAGGAGATTAGGGTGTTCCCCCTTTAGAATAGGGCATATCCTGCTGCTGAGTTCCTCTTGAGTGCTTAGGGTCAGACAGTATATTTTGGGAGACAGAAGCCCATGCGGAGTGGATTTGGGAGAGAGTGGATTTGGGCAGAGAACGTGGATTCCCCCAGAGCGTGTTTGTAGACGGCCGGTGTGAGTTCGGGAATAAAGAATTGCTGTTTGAATCTACAAGCTGTGTGGAGACTCGTGATTTGTGCCCAGCCAAAGACTGTGGCAGAAGTTGTTTTACAGAAAAGTCGAGGGTTGGACCTCCATTTCATGAGAGAAGGGAGCCTTTGTGCTGCATTGAGGAAAGAATGTTTTTTTTTTTTTTTTTTTTTTTTTTTTTTTTTTTTTTATGTCGACCATACTGGAGTTGTAACAAACTCTATGAGTAAATTAAAAAGATGACTTGAAGAGCATCAAAGAGAGATAGAGACCCAAAATTGTTGGTTTGAGTCTTGGTTTACACAGTCCCCCTGGTTAACTACATTTTAATCAACCCTGGCCGGTCCAATAATAATCCTCATTTTATTGCTTACTATAAAACCCTGTTTCTCAACCATGTAATTTCTTTTCTCCAAGCTCAAATTGGACAAGTTAAACTTATGTTAATACCCCACTAGCATACATAAAATGTGACACCCCCCAACAATCACTTTTATGATTAAAAGTAGCCAGAAGAAGAAGTGGGGAATGAAATGTTAATAAAATATGTACTTGTCACTTCCTGTTTTTCTGTACGCTTAACAAAACACTGTTGAAATGTTGAGAAATGTTTCCTAATCTTGTTCCCAGAATGTGCTGTCCCCAACTGCCAAACTGCAGAATGTACTCCCTCACGCGTTTACACACAAACCGCTTACTCGCCCTGACCCATCAATAAACTTCCCTCCCTGCCCTCTCCAAGAAAATTATATAAGCTCTGCTTAAGATGTTCTCAGGGCTCTCTGCTCTATTCAAGTGAGCTCTGAGCTCCAGCATGCTGGACCCCAAATAAACCCTTTCTGTTGCATGAGATAGTCTCTTGGTGGTCTCATCCTCTGACACTCGCCCTACATTTACTTGGATGATTGAATGTAGATGAGAACATCCATTCAAAAGTGATAGTCGGTAAAATTAGGAAGATAGTCAGTAGGTTTAGGAAGAAGAGTTAGTATAAAATTTGGAACAAAAGTTTTTTAGCAATAGGGTTTTGGTTACAGAGTGAATGTAAATGTCAACACAAGTGAAGAGTCAGTCACAATGATGAATTGGAGAAAATATGTTGGAAAGCAGATATCAATACAGACATTACAAAATCAGGCAAAGTATAAAGTCAGTGATAGGATTAGACATTTTCAACAGGGTTGAGTTTGAATATATAATCTTAGGAAGAAACGAATATGTAGTCATCAATAGGATTGATATTTGAAAGCATTAGGCAAATTGGAAATTGATGATTTTAGTAATCCATGTTCACTTTCCATTTAGGCTTTGGTACAAATATAAGTTTGACCTTTGAATTTTGTGTCCAGAATATTACTGTGATAAAATGTATATATAGATCGGGTGACATAAGAAGTTCTTCCACCATTTTTGGGAGCAATATTTTGAAGACTTATAAATTAGTATTTGGGGTACAAACAGGTGTACCCTGTGTCTATGAATATAGAGATAATGCATGAATAGACCAACTGTGAATAAGTAATATAACTGGTTCCACTTTAAATGGTGGATTGAATTGATATCTGAAAATATGAAAAATCTTATATTGATATACAATCATTCATTCCAACAAGTTATACATCAATGTTAATATTAGGGTTATGGTTTATCATGAAGGGTGTGTGAGTTTTGCTTCAATGTGATTATGAAAATCGAAAATAATGTGTTTGGAAAAAAGAATCTTGAGAAGACCAGTTAAGTAATATGGAAGAATACATGTGTTCTAAAGTAGGAAGTGATTGAAAGTGAAAAAATGCCTATAATTTTGTCATCTTTTTGATGAAATATATATCCTATGATGTGCATAAACTGAAGAAATAGTAATGTACCAGTGTTGAATTAAAATGAACATCAAAATACACATCATGTTCCATATGAATCTTCTTGCATTGAGGTTAAACTGGGTCAGTTACTCTAGATATATTAGGATTTGTATGCAACATTCACTGAAGTTAGTTTTCAATACAAAAAACAAAAAAGTATTTCAGGTGGATGAATATTTCTGAGAATAATATTTAGAAAAGATCATCATAAATCCACATACATGAATATGAATGAATTAAGGGAGTGTATATTAAGATACAAATATTTCATATTTTGAAAAATCTGGAGAATGTGTGTATGTATAAATATACACATATATATACATACACACAAACACATTAAAAACTCGCAATATACATGCTATTCGAAATTCATCATGAAATATATATCATTCACAGATCTAAAATATTCATTTTACTGAACATGGATTTATGTATAATGTTGTAAAACTAGGAAGCTCATCCATTGGTTATATTTTCAGTTCCAACGGTGTTTAGGAGGAGTAATCTTCTCTCACAATTTGTATCTGCCAAGTCGTTCACCTCACAAGAATGTAGGTGTGGTACCAGGTAGGATTCTATATGTGTTTATCGCTGTTGCATTGGGAGTTTAGTAATTGCTTCATGGAATCCAAGGAGTTCAACTGGGACACAGTGCTGGAGCGAGTTCTGTTAGGCGTGGTGGGTCAGGGTATGCAGGAGAATGCACCAACCAGGCTTCTATCCCACATAGCGTGCACCCTTAAACATAGCAACCTGATTGTAAACATTGCCCTGAAACCTCACCATATAACAAGATGCCTTTGCATATGAGGGTCTGCTGACTGCACCATGTCAGTCACAAGCCATTTGGAAGCCAATGGCAGATCCACATGGCCCCACCACAGATGTTTTTCACACACCTGCCAACCACTACTCTAGGACAACTACTCAGCAGGCTCCAACTTATTTTCATGAAACCCAATCAATCAAGGCACTGTCTGGTACACTCATGATCAGCAACAGAATATCCAATGGTTCTCCAGTGCCACCTGGTCATGGGAAATTGAAAATTTTCATGGTATTTATCTAGCCATTTTTCAAGGATGAAGTTGGATGCACTGTGGGTTTCAATTCATTCAGGAACCATTAAATGTTGAGGAAGCTCATTTCAATGAAAGTTCTGGAGAATTCTCACAGGCAAGGCTTCCCAAAGAGTGGCCAAAAGGTCACATGAAGCCAGGGCCATTGAGGTCTAAAATGTGATGTCATTGTCTGTTTTGACTCTCAACAATGGCTTCCAAGTCTTTCAGAATAAAATCATGTGATATCCTGGTTGAGATCAGAGTGCCCTCTGAAAAGCTACCCTGGGCCTTGATCTCAGTTTCCAAAGATGACTCTCATGCGTGGCTTCCTCAAATCCCAACACAATTCATGGCAATACTTCTCTGAGGTGAGTTCCAGAACTCAGTCTCTAAGGGGAATCACACCAGAGTTCAAGCCCAGGTGGACCCAGTCATCTCTTCCAACTGCCACACAAATGACCACAATAAAACCGATATTCTCCCACATGGCCCTCATCTTCTTCCATATTGACACTCATCATAACCTCTGGCTGGAGGTGTCCATGAGGGACGCAGCCCAAGACAGTGTCCAAAATAAGCTCCATTGCTCCTCATTTGCCTAAATTAGGGGTGGCCTGGACACCCTTCCTTTGTACCAGGAGTGATCAAAAAGGCCTGCCCGTAATACTGCACCACTTTTCCCATTTGAGGCCTATTGAGTGTCGGTTAAAGATACTTTATGTGAATTGGAGTGATGAGAAAACCTAAGCACCTACGGGATAGCCTCTGAAGGGCTTTGATGAACTCATCTGACCCAAATGATCCCTATTCTCACTTGATGGAATTCAGGAACCTTACAGAGGAAGGCAAGAGACTTCATCCACAATGACAGCTCTTTTTGCCATTTTTGATTTGGATGCACACATGGGATCTTTCTTTAGATCCATCAGGTGCTGAGAATCTAAGTCAAAGAATCACACTGGGCCAAGAGGCTGATTCAGACACAACTCTTTCCAAATCAATTAACGAAAGAGCCAAAGGTGAAGCCTATTTATTTCCATTTGAAAACTATTTTGTTCAGGATTCACAAAGGGGTGGCGTGAGACAAAGACTTCCTGACTCTCAGGGCAACAGAACAATAGGTAAGCAAATGGCCCAAAGCAGGGTTTCTCCACTGAGACTTTCCTGGTCAACTGATATCTGAGTTTTCTCAGATGCTCGTCATTTCCTTCAGCTATCCAGAACATTGCCTTGTCACAGAGCTTGGAGGTTGTACATAACTTAGACACAAAACCATGAGCCTATTCTGGAGAGTGTCCAGAATTCTGGAAGAAAGCAGCAAATTAGGAAGGTAGCAGGTATTGCCCATTAATAAGGCAATCCACAGTCCATTCATAAAATGGGCAGGATGAATGCTGGGAAGCTTTCTACTAGACAGGACATATCCATTGATGCATTCTCTTTTCTAATGTCTACAACCACGGACACAGTGTGATACACAGACCCAGAAACACTTGCCTTGTCAAACGACTTACTAAAAACAGTTCACTCCAAACCAAACAAACTGACTTTCCTTCCTATTCTCAGAACATGAGACAAAACCACAAACCCACAGCCACACTGACAATGACACCTTCTTCCCCCAAATAGGTATGAGACTATCCGGAGTATCCTCCGACTGGTGGGCCATACTATGTTCCCCCAAAATGTCCTGTTCTGTCTCAGATCTGGTCTCCTTGGCCAACTCTGTGAAGTTGTCAGGAACCAGGAGTGAGCCGCTACCTGCTTTTCCAGGAAAAGCCCATCTTCCGAGCTTTCCAGGCATTTGGCCTCCTCACCTTAGGAGGAACCAAGAAAGACTAATTCTGTCCTTGGTAAATCCAAACAAGTGAGACCACTGGGACTGGGACTGGGACTGGATCTGGGTGCCTGGCGTCCTGGATCCCATGTTCAGAGAGTTCCATCAATAAGGAAGTGAGTTGAGGTCACTTTTTTCAGGAACTGAATGAGATCACTGCCTCAGCAACCACTTTGTCCTAAGAGTTTCTTTCAACGGTCCCATGAGATGGAGGCTGCCCCTACTTCCTGTGACACTTTCACAAATTAGAATGGTATATCAACCATAGGGAACCAGGAACAGCTCTCCACACAGTCTTGGTTTGGTCCATATTCTCTACATTAAGATGAGAGAGGCTGATTCAGAAACATCCCTTCATCCTGACCAGGTTGTTTGCGATGGAAGATGACTTTTGCTCTCTCAGGTCTTTCATACTTGCCTACATCTTCTCCAGGGATCATTTCTGCATGGCGCTTTGAGGTTCTCAGCAGATGGAAGATCCACTACATTCCTGTATTGTAAGATCAACACTGTCCCTGCTCTTCTGTAAACATGTTATTAACACAAACATTGTATGGTTAGTGTTAATAACATGTTCCATTTGGGTTAGGAATTATTCTGCTGCATGAATAATGGTATTGGAAACTTGTGATTATTTTAAGAATATAGAGATGAAATATATGTATGAAAAAAGAAATCTAAGTAAGATTTGAAGCCCAGAAGGGCATTGGGCCCTTGATTGTGATACTTAGCGTTGAATTACATTCTGCACCGATGTCTCAGATAAATCAATACACAATAGCATAAGACCTTGTTACTTGAATGATTGAATGTAGAAGAGAACATCCAGTCAAAAAGGGATACTTGGTAGGATTAAGAAGATAGTTAGTATGTTTAGGAAGAAGAGTGAGTATAGGATTTGGAACAAAAGTTCTTTAGCAATAGGTTATTTATTAGAGTGTGAAAGTAAATGTCAGCACATGTGAAGAGTCAGTCACAATGATGAACTGGGGAATATATGTAGGAAAGCAGATAGCAATAGAGACATTATGAAATCAGCCAAATTATAAAGTGAGGGATAGGATTAGACATTTTCCATTGGGTTGAGTTTGAATATATAATTTTAAGAAGAAACACATGTGTAGTCACCAATAGGATTGACATTTGAGAGCATTAGGGAACCTGGACATGGATGTTTTTAGTAATCCATGTTTTCTTTCCATTTGGGCTTTTATACAATCATAAGTGTCACCTTTGCATTTTGTGTCCAGAATATTTCTGTGATTAAATGTATATGAAGATCAGGTGACATGAGTCCACTTCCACCACTTCAGGGAGCAATATTTTGAAGACGTATAAATTAGTATTGGGGGTACAAAGAGGTGTACACTGTGTCTATGAATATAGAGATAATGCATGAATAGACCATAGTGTGAATAAATAATATAACTGGTTCCACTTTAAATAATGGATAGAATTGATATCTGAAAAGATATAAGAAATCTTATATTGACATACAATCATTCATTCAAACCAGTTATACATCTAATGGTAATATCAGAGTGATAATTAATATGAATGGTATGTGAGTTTTGCTTCAAAAGTGATTATGGAAATCAAAATTAATGTGTTTGGTATGAAATCTCATGAAAAGACCAGTCAAGAAACTTAGAGGAATACATGTGTTCTGAAGCAGGACGTGATTAAAAGTGAAACAAATGCCTATAAATTTTTGAACTTGTGGATGAAATCATATATCCTATGATGTCCATAAACTGAAAAAATAATAATGTACCAATATTGAATAAAAATGAACTTCAAAATACACATCATGTCCCGTAGGATTCTACTTGCATTGATGTTTAACTGATTCAGTTACTGTAAAAATATTAGGATCTGTAAGCTCCATTCACTGAAGTTAGTTTTCAGTACTAGGAAATAATTATGTATTTCAGGCAGATGAATATTTCTGAGAATTATCTTGTGAAAAGTTGATTATAAACCACATATAGAAACATGAGTGAATTTAGGGAGTGTATAATAAGAAACATATATTTCACATTTTGAAAAATCTGGACAGTATATATATATATATAGATAGATAGACAGACACACACAGACATTATAATGTAGCAATCTATATGCTAATCGAAATTCACCGTGTAATACATATCATCCACATATCCAAAAATATTCATTTTACTGAACATCGATTTATATATAATGTTGTTCATCAAGGAAATTCACCAATAGGTTTAATTTTCAGTTCCATCATGATTTAGGGGGATTGATATCTTATCAAAATATGTATCTTTCAAAATCAGTGAGCTTACAAAAATGTACTTGTGATACCAGGTAGGATTCTAAATATGCATAAAAAATACATGTGATGAATAGGCTACAGAGAATGGGAGACAGAAATTTACATATGTGTTAACTTTAAAAACTCATTGAGAACTATTACAATGAAAAGTTGACTAGATTTATAACACATACCCTTGATAAAGCAGAAGGGAAGTCCAAGTATACACCATGCCTCCTATGAACGGCCTGTATTTCTATTCTGTTAGGTTTCTTGTTCTCCATCATATTAGGATTAGTAGTCAGAGTCTAGTAGGTTATGGGTTAATGTCAGGGATTCAGTATTTCAAATGGAAAATATGAAAATGAATCTAATGTGTATGCAAATATGTGCTACACAAAAATCATCCCACTCTCATCCAGAACAATGCCTTGACATAACCTTCGCCCCAATTAAGACACAATTAGTGGAGAAGAGTTAGAAAATCTGTGAATACATATGTGGAAATGAAAATGCTCAGGAGTTCACAGCCTTGGAGGCGGTAGAGGAATTTCCAAAAGTATGGGATAGGGTAAATACTCCACAAATATGGAGTTCTGCTGGACTAATGACTCTTTGAGAAACTGCCTTTGAAGTTGGGCCCTTGTAATATATGTTGTTGTCAAGAGCTTCAGCTTCCTTTGTAGTGAGACAATCAAAGCTGGATCTGCATATATGTGACCTGAAGGACATGGTTTCTTCTTTTCTAGTGAACATGAGGCAGCAGTTCTAAATTCCCTCATTGTAGGTAAACTGTGGCCACTGGGAGCTAAGTGTCTCCTCGTGTGGACTGAGAAGCCATTTGGTCATTCTCCACTTTTCCTGGTGATTCTTACTGCTGCACTGGGAGTTTGGTATTGGCTTCAGTAAATACCATGAGTTCAACGGGGACACAGTGCTGGAGGGAGTACTCTCACGTGTGGTGGGTCAGGGTGTGCAGGAGAACGCCCCAACCAGGCTTCTATTCAACAAAGCTTGCCCCCTTGTCTGTAGCAACCCAATTCTGAACATTGCCCTAAAACCTCTCAATGTAACAAGATGCCTTTACATATAAGGGTCTGCTGGCTGCACCATGTCAGTCAAAAGGCATTTGGAAGCCAATGGCAGATCCATGTGGCCCCATCACAGATGTTTTATCATACACCTGCAAACCACTGCTCTAGGCCCACTACTAAGCAGGTTCCAACGTACTGGCATCTTTGTTCTACACCATTTTCATGAAACCCAGTAAATCAAGGCACTGTCTGGTACACTCATGATCAGCAACAGAACATCCAATGATTCTCCAGTGCCACCTGCTCTTGGGAATTATTCCATGGTATTTATCTAGCCATTTTTCAAGGATGAAGTTGGTGTCACTGTGGATTTCAATTCATTCAGGAACCATTAAACGGTGAGGAAGCTCATTTCAATGAAAGCTCACTAGAACTCTCACAGGCAAGTCTTCCCAAAGAGTGGCCAAAAGGTCAAATGAAGCCTGGCCCATTGAGGTCTACAATGTGAGTTCCATGTGTTATTTGACTCTCAAGTATGGCTGCCAAGTCTTTCAGAATGAAATCATGTGATATCCTAGCTGAGATTCCCAGTGCTCTGTGGAAAGCCATCCTGGGCCTAAATCTCAGTCTCCAAGGGCAACTCTCCTGCGTGGCCTTCTAAAATCCCAACAGAATTCATGGTAATACTTCTCTGAGTTCAGTTCCAAAACTCAGTCTCTAAGGGGAATCACACCATAGTTCAAGCCCAGGTTGATCCAGGAATCTCTTCCTACTGCCACACAACTGACCACAATTAATACCAAAACACTCCCACATGGCCCTCATCTTCTTTTATATAGACACTCATCATAACCTCTGGGTTGAGGTTTCCATGAGGGGTGCATACCAAGACAGTGTCCAAAATAATCTCCCTTGCCTCTAATTTGCCTAAAGTCAGGGTGGCCTGGAAACCCTTCCTGTTAACCAGCAATGATTAAATAGGCCTGCCATTAATACTGATCTACTTCTCAAAATAATCACACTGGGCCAAGGGGCTGATTCAGACACATCTCTTTACAAAGCAATAAAACAAAGAGCCACAGGTGATGCCTATTCATTTCCATTTGAAAACTCTTTTCTTCAGGATTCACAAAGGGGTGGCCTAAGGCAAAGACCTTCTAGATATTCACAGCACCAGAATGATAGGTAAGCAAAATTCCCAAAGCAGGGTTTCTCCACATAGACTTTACTGGTCACACTGATATCTGAGTTTCCTGAGATGCTCCCATTTCCTCAGCTCTCCAGTACATGGCCATGTTACAGTATCTTGAACAGAAAACCATGAGCCTATTCCGGAGAGTGGCCAGAATTCAGGAATAAAACAGGAAATTAGGAAGATAGTAATTGCTACCCATCCATAAGGAAAGCTGCAGTCCAATCATAAATTGGGCAGTATGAATTCTGGGAAGCATTATACTAGACAGGACACATTCATTGATGCATTATGTTTTCTAATGTCTACAACTACAAACACAGTGGATACATAGACATAGAAACACTTGCCTTGTCAAACGACTTACTAGAAACAGTCCACTTCAAATCAAACAAACTGCCTTTCCTACCAATTCTCAGAACATGAGAAAAAACAACAAACTCACACCCACAACAACATAGGGCTTTCTTCCCCCAAGTAGGTCTTTGACTCTCCGGAATTTCCTCTGATTGTTGTACCATACTATGTTTCCCCAAAATGCCCTGTACTGTCTCAGATCTGGACTCCTTGGCAAACTCTTTGAAGTTGTCAGGAGCCAGCTTTGAGCCACTACCTTCTTTCTCAGGAAAGGCCACTCTCCAAAGCTCTCCTGGCATTTGGCCATTCTCAAATCAGTAGGTACCAAGAAAGACTGATTCTGTCCTTGGTAAAACCAAACAAGTGAGCCCAGTGGGACTGGGTCTGGGACTGGTTCTGTGTGCCTGGCTTCTGGGATTCCAAGTTCAGAGTGTTCCAAGACCAAGGAAGTGAGATAGGTCACTTCCGTTCGGAACTGAATGACGTCACTGGTTTGGCAACCACTTTGTCCTAACAGTTCCTTCAAAGAGTCCCATGAGATGGAGGCTGCCCCTACTTTCTGTGACACTTTCACAACTTAGAACGATATATCAACCATAGGCACCCGGGAACAGCTCTCACACAGACCTGGTTTGGTCCATCTTCTCTACATTAAGAAGAGAGAGGCTGATTCATAAACATCCCTTCATCCTAACCAGGTTCTTTGCCTTACATGATGACTTTTGCCCTCTCAGGTCCTTTATAGCTTCCTTCATCTTCCCCAAGGATAATTTCTGCATGGACCTTTGAGGTTCTCAGAGGGTGGAAGATCCTCTATATTCCTCTATATTAAGACCAACTCTGTCCCTGTTCTTCTATAAAGTTAGATTGAGGGAACAATGTATGGTTACGGTTAATAACATGTTCTATTTGAGTTAGGAATCATTCTGCTGGATGAATAATGGTATTGGGAACCTGGGATATTTATAAGAATATAGATTTGAAATATAAGTATGAAAACAGAAATCTAGGTAAGATTTTAAGCCCAGAAAGGCATTGGGCCCTTGATTGGAATACTTAGCATTGAATTTCGTTCGCACAGATGTCTCTGATAAATCAATATACAATGGCATATCATCTTGTACCCTGGATGATTGAATGTAGAAGAGTTCATCCAGTCAAAAAGGGATAGTTGTTAGGATTAGGAAGATAGTCGGTCTGTTTCGGAAGAAGAGTGAGTATAGGATTTGGACCAAAAGTTCAATAGCCCTAGGTTTTCGGTTAGAGAGTGAATGTAAATTTCAGCACATGTGGAGAGTCAGTCACAATGATGAACTGGGAAAATTATGTAGGAAATCAGATATCAATACACACATTATGAAATCAGGCAAAGTATAAAGTGAATGATAGGATTAGACATTATCAACAAGGTTGAGTTTCAATATATAATCTTAGGAAGAAACAAATATGTAGTCACCAATATGATTGACATTGGAGAGCATTAGGAAACCTGGACATGGATGTTTTTAGTAATCCAGGATCACTTTCCATCTAGGATTTGCTACAATCAGAAGTGTGACCTTTGCATTTTGTGATCAGAATATTACTGTGATAAAATGTATATGTAGATCAGGTGACATGAGTATTTCTTCTAACATTTCTGGGAGCAATATTTTGAAGAGGTATAAATTAGTATTGGGGGTACACAGAGTTGTACCCTGTGTCTATGAATGTAGAAGAAATTAATGAATTGACAATACTGTGAATAAATAATATACTGTTTCCACTTTAAATCATGGATTGAATTGATATCTGAAAATATATAAAAATCTTATATTGATATACAATCATTCATTCCAACGAGTTATACATTTAATGGTAATATTAGGGTTATGTTTTATCATGAAGGGTGTGTGAGTTTAGCTTCAAAAGTGATTATGGAAATGGAAAATAATGTGTTTGGAAAGAAATCTCATGAAAAGATGAGTCAAGAAATATAGAGGAATTCATATGTTCTGAAGCAGGATTTGATTGTAAGTATAAAAAAAGCCTATAAATTTCCTAACTTGTGGATGAAAAATATATCCAATGATGTGCAAAAACTGAAAAAATAGTAATGCACCAGTTTTTAATGAAAATGAACGTCAAAATACACATCATATCCCATAGGAATCTACTTGCATTGATGCTAAACTGGGTCAGTTACTGTAGAAATATTATGATTTGTATGCACTATTCACTGAAGTTAGTTTTCAGTACTAGGAAACGAATACGTATTTCAAGTGGATGAATTTTTATGAGAATAATCTTGTGAAATGTTGACTATAAATTTACATATATGAACACGAATGAATTTAGGGAGTGTATAATAAGAAACATATATTTCATATTTTGAAAAATCTTGAGAGTTTATATATATATATATATAGATATAGATATAGATATAGATATAGATGTGTGTGTGCATTTATGTATATATATATATATATATATATATATATATATATACACACACACACACACACACACACACACACAGACACTAAAATGTATCAATATGCATGCCAATCGAAATTCACTATGAATCATATATCATCCACAGATCCAAAAATAATCATTTTACTGAACATGGATTTATGTATAATATTGTTCAACTAGGAAGTTCACCCATAGGTTGAAGTTTCAGTTCCAACAGCGTTTAGGAGGAGTGATCGCTTCCCACAATTTGTATCTCCCAAGACAGCCAAACTCACAAGGATATACGTGTGATACCAGTTATGTTTCTATATTTGCATATAAAAATACATGTGCTGAACAGGCTGCAGAGAAAGGGAGACAGGAATTCACATATTTGTTAACTTTAAAAACACATGGAGATCAATTTCAATTAAAAATTGACTAGATTTATAACACCTACCCTTTATCATTCAAAAGGAAAGTCCAACTATACACCATGCCTTCTCTGAACTGCTTTCATTTCCATTCTGTTTGGTTATTTTTGTCCATCATTTTAGGATTAGTAGTCAGAGTCTATTAGGGTATGGGTTAGTGTCAGGAATTCAGTAATTCGAATGGAAAATAGGAAAATGAATCCAATGTGTATGCAAATATGTGCTACACAAAAATATTCCCACTCTCATCCAGAACATTGCCTTTACATTACCTTTGCCCCAAATAAACACAATTAGAGAAGAAGAGTTAGGAAATCTGTGAATACATATCGGAAATGGAAAATATTCAGGAGTTCACAATCTTGGATGTGGTAGAGGAGTTTCCAAAAGTGAGGGACAGGGTAAACACTCCACAAACATGGAGCTCATTGGGCCTAAAGACTCTTGAGAAACTGCCTCTGAGGTTGGGCACTTGAAATATATGTTGTTGTCAGGAATTTTAGCATCCTTTATAGTGAGACCAACAAAGCTGGGTCTGATCTCTGTGACCTGGAAGATATGTTTTTTTTATTTTCCAATGAACATGAGGAAGCAGTGCTGAATTCTCTCTTTGTAGGTAAACTGTGGCCACTGGGGTCTAAGTGTCTTCCCATGTGGACTGTGAAGCCATTTGATCATCTTCCACTTTTCGAGGTGTTTCTTGCTGCTGCACTGCGAATTTGGTATTTGCTTCAGGAAATACAAGGAGTTCAACAGGTACCAGTGATGGAGGGAGTTCTGTCACATGTGGTGGGTCAAGGTCTGCAGGAAAATGCACCAACCAGGCTTCTACCCCACATAGCTTGCCCGCTTGTCCATAGCAATCTGATTCTGAACATTGCCCGGAAACCTCTCCATATAACAAGATGCTTTTATATAATAGGGTCTGCTGACTTCACCATGTCAGTCTCAAGCCATTTGGAATCCAAGGGCAGATCCACATGGTACCACCACAGATGTTTTATCACATACCTGCACACCACTGCTCTAGGCCCACTACTCAGCAGTCTCCAACTTACAGGGATCTCTTTTCTACACTGTTTTCATGAAACCAAGTAAATCCAAGCACAGTCTGGTACACTCATGACCAGCAACAAGTCATCCAAAGTTTCTCCATTGCCACCTGGTCATTGAAATTTCAAAAAATTCATGGTATGTATTTAGCTATTTTTCAAAGATGAAGTTGGAGGCACTGTGGGTTTCAAATTATTTAGGAAACATTAAATGGTGAGGAAGCTCATTTCAAAGAAATCTCTGGAGAACTCTCACAGGCAAGGCTTCCCAAAGAGTGGCCAATATTTCACATGAATCCAGGCCCATTGAGGTCTAAAATGTGAGGTCTATGTGTGTTTTGACTCTCAATTATGGCTGCCAAGACTTTCAGAATAAAATCACGTGAAATCCTCGCTGAGATTCCCAGTGCTCTGTGGAAGCCACCTTGGCCAGGTTCTCAGTTTTCAGGATGACTCTCATGTGTTGCCTCCTAAAATTCCAACACAATTCATGGCAATACTTCTCTGAGGACAGTTCCAGAATTCAGTCTCTAATAACACCAGAGTTCAAGCCCAGGTGAACTAAGTCATCTCTTCCAACCGCCACACAAATGACCAGAATTAAAACCAAAACACTCCCACATGGCCCTCAACATTCTCCATATAGACACTTATCATAACCTCTGGCTGGAAATTTCCATGAGGGGCACAGACAAAGACAGTATCCAAATAAGTTCCCTTGCCCCTCATTTGCCTAAAGTCAGGGTGGCCTGGACACCCTTCCTGAGAACCAAGAGTGATTAAATAGGCCTGCACTTAATACTGCTCTGCATCTCCAATTTGGGGCCTACTTACTTTCAGGTATAGATTATTTATGTGATTTGGAGTCATGAGAAAAGCCAAGCACCTCTGGGCTAGTCTCTGCAGGGTTTGAAAAACTCATTTGACCCAAAAGATCCCTATTCTCACTTGATGGATTTCAGGAACCTAACAGAGGAAAGCAAAAGACTTAATCCACAATGACTCCTCATTTGGCCATTTTGGTTTTGGATGCACACATGGTATCTTTCTTTAGATCCATCAGGTGCTAAGAATCTAAGCCACAGCCTCACACAGGGCCAAGAGGCTGATTCAGACACATCCCTTTCCAAAGCAATCAAGCAAAGAGCCACAGGTGATGCCCATTCATTTGCATTTGAAGACTCTTTTCTTCAGGCTTCACAAAGGAGTAGTCTGAGGCAAAAAGATTTCTGAAATTCAGGGCAACAGAACAATAGGTAAGCAAATGGCCCAAAGCAGGATTTCTCCACTGAGACTTTCCTGGTCACACTGATATATGAGTTTTCTGAGATGCTCGCCATTCCCTTTAGCTATCC